>NC_089789.1:6396614-6434114 GCF_040412425.1 Macrobrachium rosenbergii | reverse complement strand
TGTCGATTCGCTCTGGTTTCGGGAATCGTTTTAAATTTCGATCTTTGGTTCGATCTGAGAGCATATGCTCTCAGAGCTGTGAATTAAAAGGAGATTTAAGCAAAGAGGATACCTGTCATGACGGTTAACTAGAAGATAAAACTTGTTACTGAGATGTAGAAATAATAGTCTTAGAATTTTGAATGTATTCACAAGTAAATTCTGTAAAGAATCATGTCGGTCACTACGTAACTAGAAAATATTACTGATTTGAACTAATGAAGTTTATACATAATAGACGAATGGATGAGAGGATAGAATGTTGGAATATAAATTGATAAAGAGATAAACAAAGAAAATAATTACAGTAGATAAATGATAAGTAGAAGGGATATTGTATTTAGATGTGAAAATTGCAAGCAAAAGACTATAACTAACAGACTCTTGTTATGAAAGAAATCCGATAAACTCTAGAGTCTTGAGTCATAATTTTCGCTTCACGTACCATGAAGGGGAAAGGGGCAGGGGGGGGGGGCCACCCATAGTCACGGGGGCATGACCAGTGAATTCTCCTGTGGCTTTGATGGTATTTGTAAGTTACGGAAGCCATCAATGTTCCTCTTTCGCGGATAGTCCCGGAAGAGGAAATGGGACAGAGAGAGAGAGAGAGAGAGAGAGAGAGAGAGAGAGAGAGAGAGAGAGAGAGAGAGAGAGAGAGAGAGAGAGAGAATTATAAGCTGTTTTAAGTCAAATGATCGTGGATCTGCTTTATGGATCTTTGGTGCAATGTAGCAATATTTAAAAATTCTTTTGAATATGTTGATAAATTCAGCCTTGATCCTTCCTTTAACAAGCATCAGATAACGATTAGCATTCCTCCTGGAACCTAAGATGATCATGGCGTGTTTAAAACTCTCCAGACAGATAAATATACCATCCACATAGTTTATGAACTGGTAAAGCCACAGGACTGCTATGCGGTCACGCCTCTAATTTGGTCCTAATCCACCAAAATATTCCTACTCAGCTGACTTCTGCTCGTTAAAGACTCTTTGTTTGGGTCCCAATATTGTTCGGGCAGGTGACGCTTACTTTAGGTTCTCTTTGTCTCCTTCATTTTACCAGATTATTATTCTTATTATTAGTTGGAAAAGCAGAATGCTACAAGCCCAAGAACCCCCAGAGGGAAAGCAGCCTAGCAGAGAAAAGGAAATTGAGTATTAGAGAATAAACTATAAAAGAGAATAACAACGAAAAACGTAAGATATAGAATAACAAATAGAGAAACAGCAACAGATGACATAAATGACAAAGGAAAACAGATAAGACATAAAACAAATAAACTATGAAGTTAGACTCATGTTAGCCCGCTCAACCAAATAAGAAATTATTTTTGTTTTTTCACTCTAGAAATGATTTCGACAGCTGCTCTGTTTAATTGTAGAGTATTCCCTCCTCTCAGGCAACCTCGTAACACCCGTCAAACCACAATATCCAACGTTTTCTTTGTGGAGATCAGTAATACTGTGGTTTTTCAAGTAGAGAGGCCAGTAAGACGAGGCCACCAGTTGCCCTTACCTAGCCCAGGCTTGAAGGAAACAGTAAAGAGAACGTGACGCAAAAAGAGTGGGAGCTGATTCCAGGAGGTTATTTGAGTTTCAACAATGTTTCTTTGGCCATGTAACAGGAAGAGAGGAGGTGGAACCAATCAAGAGAGCTAAAAACATGCCAGTGATGGGGAGGAGGAGGAGTGTGGGGCGTCAGCGGATCAGATGGGTAGATGTGGCAAGGAGAGATGTGGGTGCGGTGGGACTGGGGGAGGAAGATGCAAGGAATAGAAATAGATGGAGAAAGTTGACTCGAGCGGCCGACCCTCCCTGCTACACAGTGGGACTAATAAGGTCGAAAGAAGAAGAAGAAGAAGAAGAAGAAGAAGAAGAAGAAGAAGAAGAAGAAGAAGAAGAAGAAGAATGTTTCTATAATTCTATTTTCAAGCTTTGGAATTCTCCTCCTTCCCATGATTTTAAAACCAATTTGTTAAAGAGGCAGATCTGGTGCTTTCTTTCGGGCTAGATCTTATCGACCTTCTTTTGAGGTCGAACATCAACTTCTAACACAAACCATCTTAAAAGTGTACCTCATGACATTATTTTGCGTAAATTGTCACGAAAAGCTCTGTGATATTCACCGATAATCAATAGGCGAAGACGAAATAGAACTGGAAGGGCGTATGGTTTCAGAACAGCTTAGGTTCACATTGATTCCACTGGAGTGTTACCTCACCAAACAGTGATACAATAATTTCGTTTGGAGAATCAGAGAATGGAACCGTCTGTTGGAGGCAGTAGTTAAATTGAACTTAATGTATTTACAAATTAGGGCAGTGATGGTAGAAATAGGCCCAGGCTCTAAAAAGTGATATAAATTAAGTTTTCGTGGTTTTTGCCGTCTAGCTGTTTCCAAAGCATCAGTGCCACTTTGGCGATTTGCGTAGCTTTTCTTTACGGAACAAACTCTAATAATAGTTCACTGTTTTCTTGGCCTTTTTCTCCTGAATTCAGGTGTATCGGTTTTATTTTCCATTTTCTCATTTGTATTTATTCATCACCTTTTCCTATAGCTTGTCCCTCTCTGCAGGCTGATTTCCCTTTTGAGCCCTCTTGGGTCCATTGGGGTTTTCTTCTGAAGATTCAAAGAAAGAAAGAAAGAAATTACAACCCATATCATTGCTTACAATCTGTAGGTCGAATATCATAATTATTTGAAAGGATTTCAGCTTAAACTTTGTTTCATCTCGTTACGCTGTATCTTCGCACCGTAGTTCCACCAGCTTGAACTTCGAAGATACCAGCGAATGGAGGAATTGCCGTTTCCAGCACGGAAAGGAAGGCTGAAGGCATAAAGCGACAGACAGGAACGAATAGAGAGAGAGAGAGAGAGAGAGAGAGAGAGAGAGAGAGAGAGATACCATATGCTCTTGAGACATATGGCTTGAGACACATGGGTATGAGGACAGAGAGAGAGAGAGAGAGAGAGAGAGAGAGAGATCCTGTGTAATGGAGATGTATACGAAAGAACAATCTTGTGTATTCGTGTGTGTGTGTGTGTGTGTGTGTCTGTGAGAGAGAGAGAAGCCAATGTAAATTCTGGTAACGTTATCGAGGGTAATCTTGTGAATTTGTGTATCTGGACAAGTATTTGTATGTGTCTGTGTACGTGTGTGTGTGTGTGCGTGTGTCTGTATGTACGAGAGAGAGAGAGAGAGAGAGAGAGAGAGAGAGAGAGAGAGAGAGAGAGAGAGAGAGAGAGGCCTGTACATTATGAACTAAGAAGAACTGACTATGTGAATGCCTACCCAAAGCCAACCATTATTTTACCAGAACATCAATACGCAATCGTCTAATAGTTTGTGGATATCGGTTCAGGAGGTTACGGCCTCGAGTTTATGAGCGTCTGCGTTTGTGCGTGCGTGTGTGCATGTGAGAGTTTGTGCCTCTCCCCCATCCCAGCTCCTGCCATATTCACTCATTCCTGCCCCTTCCCCCATTCATGAATCGGCAAACTTCATAACGGCAGACCATAATTCTCAACCATTAAGTTTTATTGATTACTTGTCGCGCCTTTATGTCGTCGGCCCTGTCTGGAGGCATTAGGGAGTCGAACCCTAAACCCTACCACTGTTTTATTTAGTGTTTTTTGTTTCTTTACAATGTTAAAAGCATATTACTTACCGAATCGCCTTGCGAATTGACGACATAATATGACGCTTTTAACGGCGAGCTCAATCGCGGCCGGGAATTTGAAATCAGACGAATGGTGCCTTCTTAACTCGGACATCGATGTGGGCTCTTGTTATCGTTGTTCATAGGGGGTTAGGGCCGTTGGTGCAGCTCACGCGGTGCACTGAAGGAATTACTAAGGAGCTTTTGCAGCGCTCCTTCGGCCTCTAGTTGCACCCAATTTTTAGCCTTTTACTCTTCCTCTATTTCCTCTTGCAGTCCAGCCTCTCTAACTACTGCTTCTCGGTGCATCTGTGGAGTTTTCTCCCATTTCCACCTTTATATCCTTGTACTTCATCTTTATTTTACTGAATATCTTTATCTTTCTGTCCATCCGCTCTAACTCCCTTTTTCACTGTCTTAAGCGCTGAGTGGTCGAAAGAGCCCCAGCGCTTGGCTTAATAGCCTAAATTTCATTAAATCAAATAAAAATAGTTATCTTTTGGATCTGGGCTACAGAGGGGCACTGAGCTGTCCATCTCACTGACCCGTGGTTTAGAATGAGGTGGCCTTCTGCCAGCACGGGCCTTGCTCCAAGGGACAGTGAGGTGGTCAGGCATGAAAGCGAGTAACAGACCTTTTGTGGCTCTGGAATCTTTCCAGACAAAAAAGACGCCTCGACGCCAACTTGAAGTGTGGTGATGTCTTATTCAATTGCAGTGACATAGATTTTTAATTCATATCTTTTTATTTAAAACCATAATTACTGCAGATTTTAGAATAAAGAAACAGATCTTATTATTGGCTGGCGTATATGACCAAGAATTTTCCTGTAGACGAAGCTGGGGTGTATGAAATTATTCTGCCTTTGAAATATTCAGTTATATTGCTGCAGTGAAATATTGTCGCTTTGAGGCTTTCATGAAGCGCTAAATTGATTAGCTATGATTTGCTTATAGATGTTCATAATGTTCTCATTTTCGTAACTAATGCAAGAAACACCTTTTCAAGTGCAGTTGTATGCAATGCTGGCTCTGTTGGTCCCAATCCCCACACAATGAACCGACGATCTAATACGATGTCATCTTTTCATGTTTATTTTAAAATATTAAAGAAAAGAAAGCAAGACACGTGACTCGCGTATCACGGAGGAATTGAATTCTTGTTCACACGGTTAAGGAAAAATTTTCATTGTGAAAGAGTGTGATGTGAACTCCCAAGACTAGTGCAGATCACTGACAGAACTTTCCTGAACTCCCAAGACTAGTGCAGGTCACTGACAGAACTTTCCTGAACTCCCAAGACTAGTGCAGGTCACTGACAAAACTTCTCTGAACTCCTAAGACTAGTGCAGGTCACTGACAGAACTTCCCTGAACCCCAAGACTAGTGCAGGTCACTGACAGAACTTCCCTGAACTCCAAGACTAGTGCAAGTCACTGAAAGAACTTCCCTGGAGCTAATATGAAGGTGCTTACACCATTAGAATCAAATGAAAACATTCCTTTCGTGAATTCCGGCGACAAAATTGAATATTCATGAGGCTTTTCAACGCATACTTTCTATTGAGGATATTTTTCGCCGGAAATATTGCTTCCGGTATGCCTGTCGTTTGTCAGTATTTAATTTAATTCAATTTAATCTTCATTTTGAGAAAATTGTGCGTCATGGATCTACTCTCTTGAGGTTAATTAGTTTGTCTCTTCCTGTCGGATTTTTCAGATATGCTTTCAAGACATTTTGAAAGCCATATAAAGAAGGAATACTCTCAGTATGTATATGTTTTTCGGCGTGGTTAGCCTGCCTATCCCTTTGTTATAAGATTCAGTCATCGAGGGAACCGCTACCTTGACTTTTGGGTGGACCTGATTTGGGGATCTGAGTCCAAGCAGGATTCTATTGCTTGGTATAGTGTTGCTGACACTAAGGGACATTTAAGGAAAACGGGAGATTCTTGATGTTTGTTTAAGAAAACATAAATGGTGTTCAATGATTGTATAGCTGTTCAGTGTTTATTGTTAGGGAAGGATAAGGCAAATGTAGAGTTTTTTACTCTTTGAGCTAATTTAAGTCTTAATATTGCTGAGAGAAAACATAAATGATGCAGGATAATTGGATAAACATGTCAACTGCCATTGGCGGAGGTATATTCTGCCCTAAAATGGAAGACTGCAGTGTCTGCAAAAATACAAAACTGAGAAAAATGGTAGATACTCCCTTGCCTTACAACTGATTTTGCAGGTACTGCAAATGGGACGCCCTAAATACTCGTGGAAAGCATTGAAGAATCATTCTGAAACTGCGGTAACTTGTGTATTAGTGTTTCACGAGCCCACTAGGTGGCATATCTCAATTTAAAAATTTTGCAGATACTGCAGTTTTCCAATTCCGGCCAGTATTATCTCTGTATGCCTTTTGAAGCTTAGAAGGTATGAAGCAAAACAATTATGATTCCAGAATTTCTAGCAAACGAAATTAGTTCTGTAAAACTTAACTTCAGAGGTACAAGCATTATAAACCGTAAGCCATTTTAAGTTAGGTCACTGGAAGTTAGCTTTTTTTGCTCACCTGTCGATACACCCTGAAATATAAAATGTTTACAGTACCACTGTGGATCCTTCTATCGATAACTGATAAGAACGATGCGGCATTTTTATATTTCATGACTATTTAAGTAACACCGCCCGAGTTCCAAGTACAAGTTTGAGAATTCTTCTGAGATTAGCAGAGGTTAAAAAGATATGTGTTCGTGAAGTTAGTTCAGTTATAACAACATCACTTGGCCCTCGCTCTTAGCCAAATGTATGTGCTGGAAACGCGGTTCCCTCCATGAGAGAGGATTATCTTATTTAGAGTTTCGCATTATTCAGTAGATGAAACCTATTCACATGGAACAAGCACGCCAAAGGGGCCATTGACTTGAAATTCAAGCTTCCAAAGAATATGTTGGTTTCAACCTCCCACCGCAGACCCCACACTGCAGAAGTAACTGATGATGATACAGTGCCAGTAATTTTTCATCTCCTTGGGGGAGGCGCGAACTCATGACATCCGAGTGGCATACCAAGACACTAACCACTATACCAGCGACGAGTCGTTAACTGTAAATGACTGCTCTCTTGAATCTTTGGACGAAAACAACAGTAAAAATAGTTCTCTCTGACATATTCCCTCGGAGAGAGACTCGCGACTGAAACATGGCTCTGTTCCTAGAGTTTATGACCTATAAAATTCATACCACGTCCATAACGAACCACACTCAGTTCGCAAAGCCAGATTCGTACCAGTGGTTTTGTTAAAAAATGTAGTTACCAGTTCGTATAACGAACATCTACGTCATTGTATCTAATAGAGTCAAATAAACTTTAGCTACATGTGTATGCGATAATAATAAATTGTGTTCATAATTAGACACTAATTCTCTTCAGTATTCATTTGAATATAGGAGACTCTTTGGTATATAATTAATAAAGTTTGTGACACAGTGCCGGAACTTTAAGAACTTCCAAAAGTTCAGCACAAGGACCAGGTTTTGGGAGATGAGTGAGATTTGTAAATATCGTAAAGGTTCGCGGATTTCGTAAGACATAAATTAGGTTCAGAAATTAAGTTTTAGGAGAGCAGCAGGATTTTCACATTTATGTGGAAGAGTTGTGTAGGCGACTGGATCTTCATGACCTGCGTGGGAGTATGGTATGGTGGCTTGTTACATAGTGAATATGTTTTCGTTTCATAAAATCTAAAGGCATTTCCAGTCACTTCGCTTCCAGTGCCTCATTTGTGTTTATTTCCAGTTTCAGTTTCCAGGAAATTTATCTAGAATTATTTTTCAAAACAGAAGTATGATTTACCTTATTCTATTCCTTCATTCAAATCATTCATAGCTGTTGACAGATAATTTCGATATAGAATTGCAACACTGGATTAACAACTGTGAGGTTATTATTGTGATCATTACTAATACGGCACGGCAGCTGAAACGGAATTCTCATTTGCTTTGTTATTCCTTCACAAAGCGACAGATATTAAGAATACACCCAATATTAAAGGTTTGGATGACGTATGGACAGATAAGATATCTTGAAAGTTCAAGGACAGAATTCCTGGGAGGCTGTAGGCGTCAATTGATGTAGGTGGAGATGATGACACGATGACCTTCACCACCGAGAATAGAATCGTGTTAAAGGATTTGCAATATGTTAATGAATTTACATTTTCATAAACATTTTCATACATTATTGTCAATATTCTTTTTACTTATCCCCAAATGTATTTTCTCTATTGAACCTTTAGCCCAAATAAGGAGACTGCAGATTCCTGAACTTTAAAAAAATATTATTCAGGTTAAATATTTTCCTGTATTATCGTCAATATTAACGGCTAAAGTTGCCAGTTGAACACTTCAGCCAAAAATATGGAAATTGCAGATTACTGAACTTAAAAAATAAATTAGTATTCAGGTTCTCAGCGGAAGAAATCAGTTCAGCCAATAATATGGAAATTGCAGATTACTGAACTTAAAAAAAAATATTAGTACTCAGGTTCTCAGAGGAAGAAATCAGTAAACTGCAGCAATTACTGCTCTTGCTTTTATGGAAGGGTGGGTGTTGGCGGGGGTGTTGGGAGGCGGCCGTGTGCGTAAAATATGGTCGGTTCGTGCTGTCTTTTCCCCCCGAAGCGAACCCAAGAAGGTCCTTACACAACAATTAGCTGCGCCGTAAGAGCCAAAGTTTTTGATTGCCGCTGGACTGGCGAAACACCTTTTTTCTGTACACGGACTGAAAAATGAATTTCTTCTTGTTCCGTTTGAAATTGTGAAGTATTTTTGGCTAACTAGATCGTAAAAAAATGGCCCAAAACTTAACCGCGAATAGGATATATTGTAAACAGCAATAGCCCAAATGTAAATGAATGTTTTATTTTTATTCATCTTTAAGAAAAAAGAAAGAGTTCAGTCTCATTTTCGTGAAAAATCGTCTAGTATTCTCACCTAATCAGAATGTGAAAAATTAACCTAAGATTTGTCCAGTGATAGGACGGAGCGTGTAACAGGAACAGCATCAATGCCCAGTTATCATTCTGGCCAGTAATGGCGCTATTTCCTTTATGGGGCTGACATCATTATTGAGATGAATATGAGAAAGTGCTTCGGACAGGAGAAGGTTTCAGGTATAAGGAAATGTATCTAATAATAACCACAAAACGGTATGTAACACAAATTCGTAATGACGTAAAGAAATAAGCAAGTAAATAGATAAACAAATAATAGATAAATGAATGAATGAATTAATAAATGAAATGCCATGATGGTCCAACGCAAGATTGAAGAACATTGGTTAAGCGGTCATTTAGCTGACATCTAAATTTCAGCTGTTTTTCCAAGGTAGCCTCTCTTATGGAAATCAGTTTCTTGGTTTTACGGTCTGGAGGGTATACGCTCTTAATGAGTAAGCACGATTAAACTCTAGTAAATTAGTTATGGAATATATGTTGTGTCATAAGAAAGTCTCTCTATTGCATTACGCTAGTATTGTAAATCGAGGAAGTTTAAGAAAAAATAGCGCAGATTGAAGTTACAGGAAGGTAAAAATGAACAAAATCTGCATATTTTGCGTCACAGGTTGAAAGACATTGAAAAATAGGTTTGTCACAGAAAAGAATCTTTTACGTTTTAACGGAAGAGGGTTTGAAGTGGTATGTTAAAGATTTTGTATCAGAAAACTGAATTGGCTAGATTACAAGCAAGCAAGCGGTTGTTATAGGTACCGTTATAGTAATGACGCTACAAAAATGCATTCCTTTTTTTGCCAAAAGGAAAAGGGTAGCAAGAACTTACACTATGATGAATTATTTACTCTTATCATATCATAGACAGTCTGAATTTTCTCCGTGTTGTTTGATTATTGAAGAGGGCAAGTGTTTTTTAGAAGTACTCAGCAATACCTATTTCTTTTGATGATGCTTATTGGCTAAATCGTTTATTCATTTCGATATTTGTATATAAACACCTATTTTCCTCTCTGCACGAAACTCTAGACTAGAAAAACCGGAGAGAAATTTTCTCAAGGTTATTCGAGGTCTCTGCCAAGATCCTCTTCATAATGGTTGCGTTCGCCACGTACGAAACACGTAGTTTAACAACACTGACAACAGTCGAGCAAAGGCTGTACAGCACAATATGATAAATTTCAGCGACGCTTCTCAATAGCCTCCCGCAATCTCGATCTATTCATTTCGCACACGCGGAACCGTGATCTGTTCATTGTGTCAGTGTGCGGAACTGTGATCTATCCTCCCACCCCCACCCCCGGGGGACTTTCGAATAAAAGGAATCTCTCGGGAGCTTACGTCCTGAATGCCCATATCCTTTCCCCTTCGCCGCATCTTCTTCAGATATAAGGATATATTCTCTCTCTCTCTCTCTCTCTCTCTCTCTCTCTCTCTCTCTCTCTCTCTCTCTCTCTCTCCTTTACAGTGGATATTGATCTCTTATCGAGGGCAATCCACAATCCGCTTAAGCGTATCTTGGCCTATGTATTATGGAAATTCTCAAGATCTGCCGTTTCCGTCTTCGGTTTACTCAGGATGCTTCTCTCCAGAATATTTTTTTCCTTCTCTCTCTCTCTCTCTCTCTCTCTCTCTCTCTCTCTATTGTCCTTACAAAATCCCAAATGTGCTGGGGGATCCTTAGCATTATTCTTTTTCGGTTATATGCACTTATAAATGTAGGAAAATAATAATAATAATAATAATAATAATAATAATGATGGTGATGATGATGACTTAGGCGTGGTGGGGCCCTTTTGAATAATGTTCTCATACCTTAATAATAATAATAATAATAATAATAATAATAATAATAATAATAATAATAATAATAATAATAATTATGATGATGATGACTTAGGCGTGGTGGGGCCCTTTTGAATAATGTTCTCAGTTCTCATACCTTTGGATGTGCCATAGTTTCTGTAACATCGCCGTTTACAGTGGCATGAAGCTGAGACCTTAAAATGAACTTATGCTAAATTGGATTGTAGATGAAAATCCTCTATGATCAATGGCTTCAACAATCTTTTGTGATTACTTTTTAGTATCATTATTATTATTATTTCGGCAGATGAAACCTGTTCACATGGAACAAGCACACCAAAGGGGCCATTGACGTCAAATTCAAGCTTCCAAAGAATGTTGGTTTCAACCTCCCACCGTAGACCCCATACCGCGGCAGTAAGTGATCATGATATAGAGCCAGTGATTTTTCATCCGCGACATCTGAGTGGCATGTCACGACACTAGCGATCATAGCAGCGGGCCAGCTTATTAGGAGACAAAACATAAACCAGTTTCGGAAATTGATGATTGGTTCCCAATTTTGTTCTGTTTAAGATAAAAGGTTATTTTATTTTCTTATTTCATTCTGTATAACTGTATAATTCAATCAGTTTACAAATTCGTGTCAGTTCGTTCAATGTCGAACTCTTATGTGACCGATGAACCCTAAGAATTCAGAAACATTTTTGCAAGGGACTTCAAATAAAAGTATAATGAAGTTACACGAACTTTTATCGAAAGTAAGAAGGGGTGACTTTGAGCAAGAACGACCAAAGAAAATTGGATTAACCTGAAGAACGGACAAATTTTATCTCTTTTCTCGTCGAGAGGAGAAAAAATAACGATGGAAAAGGAATAAGTTTCTTTCTGTATGTCAGTGGCAACTTCAAAGTTATGGAATTAGATTAAGAGGATTCACTGAGATAAATGAAGGTCCGAATTTAGCAAAGGAGGAAGTAAGAGGACACTGGCCAGACCACCTGCTTTTTGGTAATTAGTAGTCATTAGCATTTGGGGTCTTGAAGTTTTTAGTCTCAGAAACCTGATCGTCATCTGAATGTTGTGTGACTTGCGAACATCACTTTAGTCATCATGCTGGTTAGAGAAATTGGTTGATTTTATAGTTTATTCTAATCATCCTTATAAAAGCAATGTCCAGTTGGCAGTCATCAATATACTGTTGCTTAGCTAATGGCCCCTTATAATCATTTAGTTTTATGTTGTCATTTGCTTATTGAATATCTTTTCCAGTTGATAGTTGCAGTTTTAGTAGTTTTTGTGAAGTTTATTTTTATACCAACAATAATATTCCAAAAAGTATCAGGAAAACGGGCATTCTAGATATTAGCAATAATGTTTTAATAATTATTTTTGTGGAGTTTTCACTAAATATCAATTTTCTTCTGAGCTAGACTATCCAGACAGATTGCCGATAAGTGTCTTCTTTTTCAAGATTAATATCAAGTCACTGAACGAGATTTAGCAGTATTTTCCCGTGGGGTGACTCTTGTACCGGGATTTGTGCAGTGCTTTATCTCAGGTTAATTGTTATTATTATCAGCCTTATGAACATTCTTCGCAACAGTTAACAGTTAACACGATACCCTCTTGGTAGTTTAGTCGACTGTGTGGTTCTTCGTTGGAGGAGTGGGTAGAGCTGTCGCCTGGCACGCTGTTGGCCCAACGTTCGACTCTCCTACCCGGCTAATGAAGAATTAGAGGAATTTATTTCTGGTGATAGAAATTCATTTCTCGTCATAATGTGGTTCGGATCCCACAATAAGCTGTAGGTCCCGTTGCTACGTAACCAGTTGGTTCTTAGCCACGTAAAATAAATCTAATCCTTGGGGCCAGCCCTCTCTAGGAGAGCTGTTAATCAGCTCCTCAGTGGTCTGGTAAAACTAAGATATACTTTTGTGTGGTAGCCTGAGTCTTACTGGCGTGGCTGGGTTCGAATTCCACGCGGACAGAAATGACTTCTCAGATTTCTCGTCTGGGTACAAGGCTTGTAGTGATAATCTCGAGGACGCCATTTTACGTATTAATAATACATGATTCTCAATGTTTTGGACTGCTTTTATATGCTTTATCTTAAATTTCCCTCTGATTTTCTGTTTAAGTGCAATGGCTGACGGATGACCACCACAGCGTTATAAATTCCATAGATTTGTCAAAGCCATCCTTAATTTTATGACACACAAGCGCGCGTGGACACACACACGAGAGAGAGAGAGAGAGAGAGAGAGAGAGAGAGAGAGAGAGAGAGAGAGAGAGAGGTAATATCTATCACCTGTTACAGAATGTGGGCGACCAAAACATTATTTTCTCTCCTGCTATTCGAAGTAAAAGAGAAGGTAACCGTCACTATAAAATCTTGGACCGTCTGCACCAAACGTAATTAGCTCTGAGAGTAACCGTGACGTAACAATGCTCAGAAGACGAATGCAAGTTTCTTAAAGAGCGAGTATCGCTAAGCGATATTCCAAGGTGAACAATAAAGTGAGTGGATGTCCTGGATTCTATTGTGGACTAAGCAAGAAGAATAAGAGGAGAGATGTGGAGGAATATTTTCGAAGACGATGGGAATTCATACGCGAAGGAGGGGGACAAGGAGGAGGAGGAGGAGGAGGAGGAGGAGGAGGAGGAGGAGGAGGAGGAGGAGGAGCAAATTCCTCCGAATGTTATTGAAGTTGTCGGGAGTGTCTGAGCACTGGAGCGGAAACCTCCCTAACGTAAGGCGACAGCCCACAAAATTGGGACCAATGCCCCGGCGATCTTGATAACGTCAATAGGAATTTTATTTGTTTTAGATGACGTCGACGCCGTTACAGCTGATGGAGTAGATCGTCTCCTGACGCCGGCGGGGATCCTCGCGGGGAAGGAGGAGGGGGCGGTGAGCCCCTCTGAGGGCGCTCTCTCCTCCCGGAGTGTATCTCTTGAGAATGGCAGATGCGGTGTCTCCTGGTAGCCGATGGCTTCTTATATCATACGAGGAGGGACGAACAGAGAGAGAGAGAGAGAGAGAGAGAGAGAGAGAGAGAGAGAGAGAGAGAGAGAGAGAGAGAGAGTCTTGTCATCTCGGAAGAGCTTCTGGGAGACTCTTTATTTGCATCTTTCTTATTGAGGTTGAGGAAATGATTCCTTCGCTCTCAGAGGCGTAATGATTTTATAATTCATTGTTAAAAAAGGAAAGTGTTCTTATCCCTTTAATCTGCGTTAGGTTTTTATCAGCTTGAATGTTGAAATGCTGCTCGTCTGAATAAGGCTATCGCTTTTCAAATTTTCATCATTATGTATTTCTCTAGCATGCTGATGTTAATACTTTGATAGTGGTTATCATTTTAACTAATTATGATAATAACCATTTAACGCATTATAATGTCCTTAACACATTTTATCTAAAATTCATTCAATAAATTTATCATTACTTCACAATTCATACACTATTTTATAGCAGTCTGAAAAATCAATTAATCCCTTTTCTTTCAAATCACTTATGAAACTTTGTAGAAGGAAGTCCATTGTATATAATATATTTATATGATATATTATATATATATATATATATATATATATATTTTTTATATATATATATATATATATATATATATATATATATATATATATATATATATGTATATATATATGTATATATATGCCAAGAAGTTTAACGAACCTCTTTATCGCCCGGAATGTTAATGATTATTTTTTTATTATGATGATTGGTACAAGAGAGAGATGCCTGAAGCATTTTTATAGCATTTATATGTATGTATATATATACAGTATATATATATATATATATATATATATATATATATATATATATATATATATATATACTGTATATTATATATATACACACATATATATATATATATATATATATATATATATATATAAATATGTATATATATATAATATACATGTACATACATACATACATACACACACACACACACACACACATATATATATATATATATATATATATATATATATATATATATATATATATATATATATATATATAAATTACTCTTTTTAATCTTAATGCTCCCTATTTTTCTATATGTCTATATATACATATATGGAAAAATATATGTATATATAAGAGAAATTATGTAAAAGAGCAATTATGTGTATATATATTATGTATACATACATATATACATACATACATATATATATATATATATATATATATATATATATATATATATATATATATATATATTTTTTTTACAAATATCAATGCTGTCCGCCCTCGTAACTTTTGATTGTAAAAATATCAGCCTGACTGAGACCGGGAAAAGACGTTGTCTAGATTAGAAGCGTCTTCAGTTCAAACCCAACGTCCGTTGGAGAACGGGATAGGTAATTTAGGCCTTCACCCTATAGGAAAATTTCCTATCAGCCTTAAAATAGGTGGTCCTAAGGTCCATTTTCCTTTCTACCTGTCTCTTGGCGAATGTTTTGAAAACAGAACGTGGACGCCTGGGGTGACTGTTCTTGACCTAGGCCGGTCAGGGAACGAGAGAGACTGGAGCATTCGAAGAGACCACACGTCCGACGGGGCCTCTTCTCCCTTTCTTTGTCTATTATTCTATTAGTGAAGTGAAGAAGCAATTGCTAAGACTCCTCTCGGCGGTGGTTGGTGCGCACAACGTTCGTCCTAAGGTAAAGTCGCTTTTTGTTCAAAACTTCGCCCATTCTTTTATCTTTTTTCTGTATTTCGCATTTCTTTTGTTTCCTCCTTCATCCCCCACTTACGGTATATGTGTTTACGAAGTCTAGATTAAGCCAAATTATTATATTGTTAGCTTCAACCCCGTTATTCCAGTAAAATACCTAGGTTAGGGTAAGCAACACAGTTTTAAGTCTCGATGCTTTTGTATGCCTAAAGCGTCCGAATGTTTGGAAGAACCGTTGTTTAAAATCAAATTCATCTCAAATATTCTTGTTAAGGTTAATTACCCTTAACTGGCGACCTTTGGCTAATTAACGACTGTCTTTGAGGTTAACTTTTGGCTTCAAGTGGCAGGTTACGTGTAATCTTGGTTTGCAGGGCCGTAAAATTACTTAAATTGAATAATACATGATCAACCAAGACCCTCACACGTATAATATATATATATATATATATATATATATATATATATATATATATATATATATATATATATATATATATATATACATACATACATACATATATATACATATATACATACATACACGCTTAAGTAATGATGTTAACTATGTGATACCAAGACTAATACCAGATTTATTAAAAAAAACTGCTTCAGCATCTCGTCTGTCAATCATCATCACAATAAGAAAAATAGTCATTAGCATTCCAGCGATCGAGAGGTTCGCCAAACGTACCCTGAGTGAAACTGTTGGGGCAATACCCAATGAAACTGTTATACATCGGGATTAAAAAAAATTAGACATTTTTGAAGGTGTTCCACAAAGGTATTGTCCGGGCTTAAAAGCGTGTCTCCGCCGCAGGAAGCTATTGATATTTAGGAGTTTCTTCTTGGTCCACCCCCACACCCCTTTCTCTCCCCCACACCCCTGGGCCTCCCCAATACCCTATATCCGCCCACTCCCTGGGGCGGTTTCTCATTGCTCTTGTGGGCGTATGCTTTGTCTCGACATTATTTCACGTAAGTCCACTGAAATTCCAGATAGGAAGTGAGTTTTACCGGGGATATTGTCCAAGGAGAATTTATATATATATATATATATATATATATATATACGAGTATATGTATATATATATATATATATATATATATATATATATATATATGTATATGTATATGTATAATAAAGGTCTCCGATAAAAACACCAAAAAGGGTAGGTTTTACAACGTTATATTTCGAAAACTAATGTTTCCCTCAGCGAACAGTAATATGTGAAACTTTTCGTCTTGAACCCTCTTTAGGTAAACTATATCTAAAGGGTCTCATTTATTTGTCTTATTTATCTATTTGGGTAATATGTTAACTCTGACTTTTATTTGCGGGTGTTGGGTAATTTCATTAACGAAAGTATATGTTGAACTTTAAATTTAACACCCATTTTTTCCAACCCCCCAAAAAACTCCCTTCAAGTTTGCAGCATCTATTCACACTTTTCCTTTGTGCTCCATACATTATCGATTCACTCCCATTATCCTGTATTTCATATATTATACATTCACTCCATACACTAATCATACATTTTCCATGCACTCCATAAATTATCCATTCACTCCATATATTAATCATGCATTTTCCATGCACTTTATACTTATACACTATCCATTCATTCCATACCCTATCCACTTATTGTACCTCATACATTTTCCATTCACTCACTACTAATTCTTCACTTCATACGTTATCCATTCACTCTATACATTGTCCATCCACTCCATTCATTGTTTCTACACTACATACATTATCCATTCATTTCATACATGGTCCACTCACTCCTTTAGGTACCCGTTCATTCCATATATTATGATCTGTTTACTCCGTACATTATCTATTCACTCCATAACATTATATATTCATTCCTTACATTTTCTATGCACTGCATTCATTATCCATTCACTTAATACATTTTCCATGCACTCCATAGGGTATCCATTTACTCCATACATTATACAATCACTCTATACAGTATCCATTCATTCCATACACTGTCCATTCATTTCCTACACTCTGCATTCACTCCATACACTACCTGTTCACCATACATTATACATTTACTCATACATTATCCATTCACTCCATACATTATCCATTCACCCCATACATTATCTAATCACTCCACACATTACCACCTCTGTCTGCATCATTGGGCGAAATGGCCGGCAGCAGCAC
This sequence comes from Macrobrachium rosenbergii, assembly GCF_040412425.1. Lineage (NCBI taxonomy): Eukaryota > Metazoa > Arthropoda > Malacostraca > Decapoda > Palaemonidae > Macrobrachium > Macrobrachium rosenbergii. The sequence continues at coordinate 6,416,704 of NC_089789.1, read as the reverse complement.
ACGCATCGTATCCCAAACCATTAACGGAATGAACAAAAGGACCTAATTCTTTCTCCCCCTTTCTTCGATCGATTCTTTTGTTGTGTTACACGTCACTCTTCGTCGCTGGGTCTTTTCTCAGCTTTTCTGATCCGTTTATTCCCCTCTGGGTTTAAGCTGTGGTCCGAGTTTCTCTGGACGAATGGTTATTATGTTTGTTTGTGTTCTGTTGAAGATTTGAACACTTTCTGCCTGTTAATTCTTATTCGTGTGCTTTCAGGATGTTGCTGTCTACGTTAGATTTGATTATTTTTGGTCTGATTCCTTTTAGAGTTAGTGTTTTAGTTTTCTGTAAAAGACAACTATTGTGTCGGCTTTGTCAGTCCGTCCGCCCTCAGATCTCAAAAACTACGGAGGCTATAGGGCTGCAAATTGGTTTGTTGACCGTCCACCCTCCAATCATCAACTATACCAAGTTGCAGCCCTCTGGCCTCAATAGTTTTTATTTTATTTAAGGTTAAAGATAGCCATAACCGTACTTCTGGCAGCGCTATAGGTACCAACAAACGTAGGCCACCACCGCACTGTGGCTGAGTTTCATGGGCCGCGGCTAAGAGTTTATGAGCAGTGGCTGAGGCCACCACAGGACAGAAAACTCGATTGCGCCGAAGAAACGTCGGCGGATTTTTCACTTGTTTTTGTCTGTTATTAAAGTTTTGAGAAGGCCAAAGGTTGCTCACTTTCTGTTAGCAAGGTTTTACTCATGTTCAGTACTGTTAAAGATGTGGTGGTCTACGTCAGGTTAGATTCTTTTTGGTCTTGTTACTTTCTGAGTTAGTTTTTTTCTGTCCTTTATTAAAGTTCTGAGAAGGCCAAAGGTTGCTCACTTTCTGTTAGCTAGGTTTTACTCATGTACAGTACTATTAAAGATGTGGTGGTCTACGTCAGATTAGATTCTTTTTGGTCTTGTTCCTTTCTGAGTTAGTTTTTTTCTGGCCTTTATTAAAGTTTTGAGAAGGCCAAAGGTTGCTCACTTTCTGTGAGCAGGGTTTTACTCATGTACAGTACTATTAAAGATGTGGTGGTCTACGTCAGGTTAGATTCTTTTTAGTCTTGTTCCTTTCTCAGTTAGTTTTTTCTGTCCTTTATTAAAGTTTTGAGAAGGCCAAAGGTTGCTCACTTTCTGTGAGCAAGGTTTTACTCATGTACAATACTATTAAAGATGTGGTGGTCTACGTCAGATTAGATTCTTTTTGGTCTTGTTCCTTTCTGAGTTAGTTTTTTTCTGTCCTTTATTAAAGTTTTGAGAAGGCCAAGGGTGAGGGTGGTTTGAAGTTTTTTCCCACTGACCGACTCATAAAATTCTCGGCGTGGTTTAGAGTACCAATGATGTGACTTGAAAATTGTGAATAGTTTTTACATTATAATTAAAAGTTATTCGTTATTGAGGTTCAGGTTTGTCGTGCTGAGAAATAGATGTACTTTGTAATTAAAAGTTATTCATTATTATAGTTTTGGTTCGTGGTCTTGAAGGGTAGATTAAGGTCATTTGTATATTACAATAAGGCCAGTACAAACCCTTATCTGTCCAGTATGATCTAATTCTCGCTGGAATAATAATAATAATAATAATAATAATAATAATAATAATAATAATAATAATAATAATAATAATAATAATAATAATAATAATAAGATACCTGTAAGAAGAGACTTAATGCATTTAGTCATATTTCGGTGAGGCCTTTCCTTGAAATCGAGGTGACCTTTCCCTGATCTGACACTTGACCCTTGATGGTCTTGACCCTAGTATGCTCATAAGGCTCTTTTCCTCCAACCCTCGCACTTATCCGACATTCTGATGATTTTTCTTTGAACTCTCAAGAGCAAGCAACACAATTAGCATAGATTTTAAGCAATCATTTAATAAAAAGAAATCCCTGTAACTTCGCTGGTTACTTAGAATTTTTTCAGAATTGCTCTTTGATAAATATCTATGTTCAATGGAAGAGCTGCTCTTGGTCGCTTGCACGTTCCGTGGAATTTTTATTGCTTGGCACCAAGTGTCGTACAGTGTCAGGGAATAAATGACAGAGATGCATTTGTAAATAACAAAGGATCATCGTCAAATGTATAATATAATTAATTGGTATGAGTTTTGAAGTCCAATCTCTTTGATACAAATGAGAAGACCATTTAAATGATTAATGATGTCCACTTGAAGAAACTAGTAATTTTCAGTTGAATATAATCATATATGGAAATACACGGAGTACAAGTGTTGTTTGTCAAGAGATAAAGATAATAATAAGTCCCAGTTCAGTACACCGAACACCAAAAGATAGCAGTGTCCAAGATAAAAATAATTGCATTTATTTTCGACAGAAGAATAAAACATATGCAGGGACAAAGCTTCTTTCCGTATTGATGAACAGTGATTACGAATTTCAGTGCTGTGCTATAGAGACTGTATAGGTAAGGCAAACATATCTGCAATAAAGAAGTGCATTCGTTTTAGATTCAAGAATGTAAAATAAGATACGCTTGTTCAGGGAATCTGTCCTCAATGATGAATACGATGATAGACAAGTAAAAAATGCGCCGAAGAAACTTCGGCGCAATCGAGTTTTCTGTACAGCCGCTACAGCGTATAGTCAAGGTCATTGAAAATAGATAATTTTATCTTTCGGTGGTCTCGGTATAATGCTGTATGAGCCGTGGCCCATGAATCTTTAACCACGACCCGGTGGTGGCCTGTCCTATATCGTTGCCAGATGCCCGATTATAGCTAAATTTAAACTTTAAATAAAATAAAAACTACTAAGTCTAGAGGGCTGCAATTTGGTATGTTTGATGATTGGAGGGTGGATGATCAACATACAAATTTGCAGACCTCTAGCCTCACTAGTTTTTAAGAGCTGAGGGCGGACAGAAAAAGTGCGGACAGAATAAGGTGCGGACGGACAGACAAAGCCGGCGCAATAGTTTTCTTTAACAGAACACTAAAAACGGTTCTACATTCTGAAGACTATACGAGCTAGGCAAAGATGTCCACGTGATAAAAAAAAAAAAAAAAACAACATTTCTCTCAGCCCAAAGAGCACAGTCATAAAGGTAGGCGGGAACAGGGAACATTCTTCCATTAAAACCCAAGCAAGCCTCACTCGCTTCTCTCACCGGAGATGACGGACAGCAGAGGCACCGGCGGAGCTAACTTTTCGAAACACTCGCTAATTAAAACATTTTATGAGATACGCAAGAACTTTCTTTTGAGAGAGAGAGAGAGAGAGAGAGAGAGAGAGAAGGGGGTGGGGGACACAACGGGAGGCAACTACAGTGAAATATTACTTCTCTTTGAGGCGTCAAAGACTCGACGTCAAATGAGGGAATGTTGGCCGCAGGGAAAGACCCCTGGATTTAGAAAGGGGAATTTTCCTTCGAGTCTTTGTCATGTTTAGCGTTTTATTTATTCATTTTTTGTTCTTGTGTAAGGTTGTAATCACGGAAAGCGTCAATAGCATAGATAGCAACAAAAAGTAGCAGCGTCCATTAGTATTACTGCTACTAATTTAGTACCACTATTTCTTGCTACTAAAAACACATCAGAATGCTAGACCTATTAATAAGTTTTCCCCTGAATGTATTTGCAGAAATATGTTTTGTGATGCTCATTACTTTAACCACATACGAATGACACACCTGGATTTTCATTAGTTCCGAAAAAGAAGAGGTTTCAACGTGGGTTTCACGCTGAAACGAAAAAGGTTCTTTGAGGCAGAAAACAGGTAAATAAATATTTAGTACTGCACCACCTTTGCCTGTAACATAAGGCAATATTATTGAGTCGAAAAAAAGTACATTATTTGAAGACAAACAAAAACCGAATAAAAATGATGAATTTATTGATGTATTTAGGATTTCCGAATTATCACTAAGGCTCTATTATTTAAAAAATTTGGCAATTGAATGTTTGCCCCCTTAACAGCCTAAAAAGAATACTTGAAAAAATGATAACAAGGAACCTCGTATTCTTTAATGGGAACTTATTAATCTAGTTCCTGGTCTCTGTAGCTTAGAGAAATAATTCTGCTGTTAAGGCGGGCTATGCTTCTCAGAACATCGCAAGATGGCGTAACTGTAAATTTGACGACCTCAGCAATTAAAGTCTTAGGTTAGACGGGCCATTCGTCTGAAATATTTAGAGTAGAGGCTCGCATCTGGCAGGAAAAAAATGTAGAGGATCGCAACTGGCAGGAAAAAATTGTAGAGGATCGCAACTGGCAGGAAAAAATTGTAGAGGATCGCAACTGGCAGGAAAAAAATGTAGAGGATCGCAACTGGCAAGAAAAAATGTAGAGGATCGCAACTGGCAGGAAAAAATGTAGAGGATCGCAACTGGCAGGAAAAAATTGTAGAGGATCGCAACTGGCAGGAAAAAAATGTAGAGGATCGCAACTGGCAAGAAAAAAATGTAGAGGATCGCAACTGGCAGGAAAAAAATGTAGAGGATCGCAACTGGCAAGAAAAAAATGTAGAGGATCGCAACTGGCAGGAAAAAAATGTAGAGGATCGCAACTGGCAAGAAAAAATGTAAAAACTGGCAGGAAAAAATGTAGAGGATCGCAACTGGCAAGAAAAAATGTAGAGGGCAACTGGCAGGAAAAAATGTAGAGGATCGCAACTGGCAAGAAAAAATGTAGAGGATCGCAACTGGAAAAAAATGTAGAGGATCGCAACTGGCAGGAAAAAATGTAGAGGATCGCAACTGGCAAGAAAAAATGTAGAGGATCGCAAGAAAAAAATGTAGAGGATCGCAACTGGCAGGAAAAAAATGTAGAGGATCGCAACTGGCAAGAAAAAAATGTAGAGGATCGCAACTGGCAGGAAAAAAATGTAGAGGATCGCAACTGGCAGGAAAAAAATGTAGAGGATCGCAACTGGCAAAGAAAAAACGTAGAGGAAACTTGCAGGAAAAAAATGTAGAGGATCGCAACTGGCAGGAAAAAAATGTAGAGGATCGCAACTGGCAAGAAAAAAATGTAGAGGATAGCAACTGGCAGGAAAAAAATGTAAGTAAGAATTTCACATTTTCCAGGGATGTTTTTCTTTTTTTCTTTCAATCTTCGGCTGAAAACCCTTATGGACAGACTCCACAGACTATAATAAACCCAAGAGGGCTCCAAAAGGGAAATCATCCTGAGAGAGAGAGAGAGAGAGAGAGAGAGAGAGAGAGAGAGAGAGAGAGAGAGAGAGAGAGAGAGAAGAGAAATGATTAAGTAATAGGGAATAAAATATAAAACCGATACACCTGAAATTCAGGAGACGTCAGCAGATAGCAGGAATGAATTTACTCCACGCTTAAACAAATGGAGGTGAGAAGAGTCCATAACAGCACTAGGCAAACTATTCCACATTTTAGTAGCAGCCAAGATAACATTCCTAGCAAACTGAGTAGTAATAAACCTGATACTAGAAAGCGACACACTGTTTGCAGTAGCATCAGCCTGCCAAGTGATGCAAGCACAGATAGCTAAGTCAGGTAAAGAAGACTGAAAAGAATGTTTGTTGTTGTAGTACATTTTATGTAACAACGTAATGAATATTCACAGTACTGTAAACCAAAATTTCCGTGGATGCTGAGCGCCTCAGCTTCTATATATATACTGTATATATTATATAGAAACCACAAGTTTTCCAAGCCTCAAATTTCATGGCCAGTCACGTCATCCTAAGAGAAAACAACGGTAATCGTGTTGTCTTTGATGTCTCATATTGTCTACAGCAACATTTCAACTTTTAATAATCGAATCTATTTGTCAGAACCTATTTGTCAAGAATCTTCAGAAAATGCACTGAATCTTCCCAGTGCTCAGAGGAAGCATCGAACTGCCCTGAGACATGAATCTGAAACCTTTCAATGATAATCGCCCTCTAAAAAAACGGACCAGAATTGACAGTATTTTGTTGACAAACTTCCTATTTCCTCGACTCGGGTGCAGTTGCTGCGCAGAATCTGACGGGATGTCTGATGTTCATGAGAGAGTCATCTAGGAATGGGATTTGCATCTCATCCTTGACAAGTTTCTTTATTCTTTTACATGTTCTTGGGAGTGATTCAGGGACTAAAGAAACCCGGTGTTGCTCCACGTTGAGGCTAAACACGTATTTATGTGTCTTGAGTTGGTTTTATCTGTCGTGAACAGACAGAAGAGTGTATATTTTTCAGTGTTCGAGCTATTGGAAATGGCCGGCGTACGTATTTTTTTCCTTCGATGGGCGGAGGAAATTTGTTCCATAAGTATATGTATACACAGACACACACATATATATATATATATATACACACATATTATATATATATATATATATATATATATATATATATATATATATATATATATATATATATATATATATATATATATATATATATATATCTCTCTCTCTCTCTCTCTCTCTCTCTCTCTCTCTCTCTCTCTCTATATATATATATATATATATATATATATATATATATATATATATATATATATATATATATATATATATATATATTGTATATATGATATATATCCTATAGTTTAGTCCTATCAAGAAATCAGCGTGTGCGGACGCACGACAACCTTCGTGCAATCGTGCTTTTCTTAGACCTTGAGAGCCGTACAAATCGCGGGCGATCGTGTAGCCCCAGGTACACGTCGAAATGTTCCGGCCACAAAGGCTTTAATCATGAGATTGGTTTTAAGTAGGATTAGATTTAGAGTAACAATCGTTAGCAACGGCTTTTTAATAAAAATGGGTGTGTTCACTTTTCTTCAGTTCGAAATTTAAAAGGATATTGTCATGAATCGAGATTTTTTTTAGGAAGAAAACTATAGAACCACTTGATGGCGATAATTATGATGAATGTATTCACAATATGAGGTATAATAATTAAAACGAATATTAGTTCAGTATTGCAAATGATGACAATTGATTTCGCTTCCTGTCTTCAATCCTGAATTCTGTGGAATCATGAGGAATTGATTTTTTTTGTAATAGTTTTCATAATAACGGTCACAATATTCAAAGTACCAAAAAAAAATAAAAAAATAAAAACGAGGACGGGGGGCGGGGGGCGACATCTGACGATCCCTCGAAAGTGACAGTAAGTAGGGTACTTAAGATCTACTCTAGTCGGGGTCGCTGGTTTTAGTGGGCCTCCTCCAGCTGTTCCTGTTTTGAATGGCTTATTTCATCATTTGTTTTGGCAGATGTTGTACGGACGGATGCCCAACTCTCCATATTTATCCGGGCTGCAAATTCCTGAGATATAAGTTAAGTATACCTTAGTTTTACCAGACCACTGAGATGCATACTAGTATTGCACCAGCTCCGTTTTTTTTTTTTTTTTTTTGCCATGGCTCTAGGTTAGGTTAGGTTACATTGGGTTGGTCCAAGCAGGAAATTTGGGTGTGGGAAACATTATGAGATTATTTTCAAGAAAATTCTATGGTTAGTTTTTAAGATATGGCGTCCAGCTTTTTTCAGGGAAAGGTCTCGGTACTCGGTTACATGTCGGGAAATTGCAGCCGAGCTTGAGACCGGCAACGACTTGGGCTGTCTTCCCCCCCACCTCCCCTAGTGGCTAGGTCGGTACTCAAGACCATTACAGCAGTTCCATTGAGTCAGTCTTCTTGATTAAGGCTTCCGTAGTCTGTAAACCCTCAGTCTTTATTGTTGAAGGTCATGCGGTTGGAAAAGGCGTGAAAGCAACGCAATTACTCCGATAAGTATCGTAAAGTATACATACACATGTAAAATCGAAATCAACATCATCATCATCATCATTATCAATTTTATCATTATCATCGTCATATTTTGCAGTACCTCCCCGTAGGCGTTACTGAAGGTTCTTTGCAGCGTGCCTTCTGCCCCTAGCTGCAATACCTTTCGTTCCTTTTACTGTACCTCCTTTCATATTCTCTTTCTTCCATCTTACTTTCCACCCTCTCCTAACGATTGATTCACAGTGCGACTGCGAGGTTTTCCTCCTGTTACACCTTTCAAACCTTTTAACGTCAATTTCCGCTTCAGCGCTGAATAACCCCATAGGTTCCAGTGCTTGGCCTTTGGCCTAAATCCTACATTCAATTCATATTATACCTTGTCTTAACTTCCGCTTACCGACAGTGACGGGAAATGACGCGACTGAAGAATTTTTTTTTGATGTGTCATTTCTCTGTCATCCAAGGCAACACTGAAAAATGACTGTCGATATGAGCTACTTGAGTGGAAGGTTGGAACCTTTTGTAGTCTTGCTCTCCTATTCTTGGACGAAACGAGTGATTGCAATTTATAATTTTGCTGTATGGTTTTCGAAACCGAAAATTGAATGCTAAATTTTTCTTATTTTCCCTTTTTTTTTTAAATTCTTTATTCTTTTGTTCAAAAATGACGAAACACTTTCCATAAGGTGATTCACATTAGCCTTCCTTTTCTCCTGATGATTATTATCCTTTCGTATTTATCTTGCTTCACCTAATGGTAATCATTTTCCATTTATACTTTTCCATCTGTCAGTTTTGATCTTGTGAGCATTTCAGTGCCTCCGACACGCCCACCCAAAACCATAGGTCTTTGCAGTTACTACTACCATCTCTCTGTTATCTCTGCCATCCAACTACTCGATCCTTTCCGATCAATATTTCATTGAGACACTTCTGTCGACACTTTTAATGCTCACGTGGCTTTAAATTGGTCTTAGAGAGAGAGAGGGAGAGAAAAAAAGTATACCTTAGTTTAACCAGACCACTGAGGAGCTGATTAACAGGTCTCCTAGAGAGGGCTGGCCCCAAGGATTAGATTTATTTTACATGGCTAAGAACCAATTGGTTACCTAGCAACGGGACCTACAGCTTATTGTGGAATGAACCACATTGTAACGAGAAATGAATTTCTGTCACCAAAATAAATTTCTCTAATTCTTCATTTGCCGGTCGGAGAATCGAAGGCGGGCCCAGCAGAGTGCTAGCCGAGAACGATACCAACCCGTCCAATGAGGAACTTAAAGAGAGAGAGAGAGAGAGAGAGAGAGAGAGAGAGAGAGAGAGAGAGAGAGCATAGTTCAGATTGCCAAGCCTATTGGAAAGAATTGGGTGCTCTGCTAGAAAGAAAGCCAAAGAGCAGGAAAGTAGGATGTGTTGAGAAGAGCTGGCTGCACAGTGCTGGAAATCATAGTATCCTACCATAGCTGGTCCGCTGATATAAGTGATTAGTGTCGTGGCATGCCACTCAGATGTCGCGGGGGTTCGCGTCGCCCTCAGGACGATGAAAAATCACAGGCTGTGTACTATGATCAGTTACTGCTGCCGTGTGGGGGTCTGCGGTGGGAGGTTGAAACCAACATTCTTTGAAAGCTTGAATTTCAAGTCAGTGGCCCCTTTGGTGTGTTTGTTCCATGCGAATAGGTTTTATCTACTGAAATAATACTAATAATAATAATATGCATTAAAATGCACTTACCAGTTGTTGGTCATCAAGTTTCATCCCGTCTGTTCACCTCTCTGTACATGTAAACCACTACAGACATGCAGGCAGACATGCACACATTCGCACACATACATTCATATATACAGACGCAAGCAAGTACACGGACAAAACCATTACTTCCATTCTGCGTAGTTGGCAGCAGTAGAACGGGAGTCTCCAGTTCCAGGCTTTCAACAATAAAATGCTTGAAATGAAGGTCTAGAAACTGCACACGGATAGTAGCATGAAAGAGTGTGGCAGTAATAATGATGATAAACAGGATGATAGCATGGACAATGATAGTTGTAATCAAAAGCACCCTAAAGATGAAAGTGATACTAAGGGAAAAGCTATTCCTGCATCAAGCAACTGATTTCTCTCAATTTCGCCCAATAATAATCCTTCGAGGACCTCAGAATGCGTCTCATTTTGGCGCGATGGGGATTTTTGGTTTTTTACACAGCGGATGCGATACAGTGACTAAGTTAAAGGGCATCTTTACCTTGTCATGTCATGTTCCGATGTCTTTTATTTACTTATTTATTTATTTAATTGGCGTAAACTAAAATGGCCGCAATTACGCTTGAATGATATTGGGCGTTTCCGTAGGGGGCCAGTTAGTGCCGTCAGTGCACCTCACGGGGTGCACTGCAGGCATTGCTACAGGTTCTTCGCAGTGTCCCTTCGGCCCCTAACTGCAGCCCCTTTTGATTCCTTGTACTGTGCCTCCATTCATATTCTCTTTCTTTCATCTTGCTATCCATCCTCTCCAAACGATTATTTCATAGTGCAACTGCTTTGAGGTTTTCCTTCTGTTACACCTTTCAGACCTTTTACTCTCAGTTTTCCTTTCAGTGCTGAATGACCTCTTTGGTCCCAGCGCTTGGCCTTTGGTCTAAACTCTATATATTCCATTCCATTTTTTATACTGGGCGTGGCGCCCACGGCTATATGGCTGACAGAAGATACTGCATCAGTATCTTCTCAAAAACTCAGTTCGAATCTTGTGTCTCACAATGGAGGAGGAGGAGGAGGAGGAGGAGGAGGAGGAGGAGGAGGAGGAGGAGGAGGAGGAGGAGGAGGAGGAGGAGGAGGTTATTCAACTGAACACCAGAACATCAAGTCAACTATAATAATAATGCTTATTCTAGGCTAATAATACGAGGGTATAATGACGACGTGAGTAAGTGATGCTTACAATGAGAAGATTGATACGGTAGGGATGAAGATGAGAGAGAGCTGATACGATTCACTTGAGGATTTTGATGATAAAAAAACCACGAAAAGTCTTCGGAGACTCATCCATTCTCCAGAGCCAACTTACGATGTTTGTTTACAATATTTTTGGCCGATAGCTTTTATTACTTTACCGGCTACTTCCCTTGTGAATCACCTCATCTAGAACTGGTTTTACCAGTTTTTTCCTGAAGTGGGCGCGTTAAAAATTAGCGTGTAAAATGAGAAAGACAAAAAGTATATTAGCTTGACATTGTCAGTAACTTAAGATTCCATAAATCGAACATTCCCAAAAACTAGAATAATAGAGAATGAGTTTTCCTTTGAAGAAAACGAGCCGAAGAAAAATAAATAATTTTTTTAGCCTCGACGTAGGGGGGAAGTGTATGTCAGCTCTCTTTTGGCATTAAGTCGCTCCCAAGAAGGAATAAAGGAAAAAGAGAATGATCAGGAATTAAATGTAAATTCTTCATGCAAATTCTCCACCGTCAGATGAATCTTTCATGAGCACCAAACTCTCCGTCAGATTCTACACTACAATTTCACATAATTTGGGGGTAATCTGATGCAGAAGTTTTGTCAAGGAGACACTGACATTTTTGGCTCTTTTTGTGAGCTTGATTTAAAAAAAAAATTCTTTTTTTCTTTCTAAGGCTTCAAACTAGTAGTGTCTTAAAGCTGGCCATTACCTCGAAAAAGAAGATTCATTACTTTTTCCTTGAATACTTTTAATGGGTACCTAGTTCGTTTTTATGGTTACACGAAGGTTGTAATTCCTACGTCCAAAAACGGTTTTGTACCTAAAAAAAAAAGCTTTGATCAATCGTTTCTATTTGTAATCTGTTATTTGTTCGCCGTGAAAGATTTATGGAGAACCTCAAAGAAAACTTTATTTTCTCAGGCTCTCAGAAGGAATTATAAACTTTCTCGGCAGGAGTAAGGGAGTTGTGAAGGATATCGTTCCGAGAATTAGTACTTTGAGTGACTTCGATATCCTATTGACAAATGCAAATGAAGATGAATATATCTGATGTAAAAAGAGACTACATACATACATACATACATACATACACACATATACATATATATATGCACACACACATATATATACATACTGTATATACATATAAAACATGTGTATGGTTTCCTTTTACACATTCATTTCTCCATCACGTGATAGTTCAGTTATATATGTTGTTTTAAACATATGTGCATATGCACACATATGCGAATCATTCTTTGAAAAATAATCACTCTCCTGTTTCTGACGCTGAATGAAATCATTATTTGTTCTATAAATGTGAGAAATAGACGGTTCCAATGAATATCAACATTTTCTTAATTTTTTCCTTTTAGTTTTCTGTAGAAGAAAACTATTGTGCCGGCTTAGTCTGTCCGTCCGCACTGTATTCTGTCCGCCCTCAGCTCGTAAAAGCTACTAAGCTAGAGGGCTGCAGATTGGTATGCTGGTCATCCACCCTCCAGTCATCAGCCATATCAAATTGCAGCCCTCTAGCCTCAGTAGGTTTTATTTTATTTAAGGTTAAAGTTAGCCATAATAGTACTTCTGGCAACGGTATAGGATAGGCCACCACCGGGTTGTGGTTAAAGTTTCATGGGCCGCGGCTCATACAGCATTATACCGAGACCACTGAAAGATAGATCTGTTTTCGGTGACCTTGATTATACGCTGTATTGGCTGTACAGAAAAGCTCGATTGCGCCGAGGAAACTTCGGCGCATTTTTGACTTGTTTCCTTTCAACAGCAAACATCTGGATAAGTGATGAGTTAAAGTAGAATGAACGACCGAGAAATGAGTACTTTCCATCCTCCCTATCAACATCATCATCATCATCATCATCATCATCATCATCATCAACACTGTTTTCATCGGTCATCAATTAGAGGTTAAATATGGAAATAATTACGCTTCCATTGGAAGCGTTGGAAGCAGGTGTAATCAATCACCTTCAATTGTCCGCGAGTCTTTTCTGTCGAGTCTCTTTGAATCTTCACATTCGAAGGGAATTTTCAATACGAGACTCATTCTGAACTGTGGTACGTGGGCAGGGGACCAATGAAGGGATATGGAGAGTTCTGGGGGCGGGGCGATAGTTAGTGATAAGGAAAAAATGTAATATTTTACCTGTCTCTGATCTCATTGTATCTGCTTTTAAGTGGGTGTCGTTTTCAGGATCGGCTGATGGCATTAGGCCATCTTTCATCGTGGTGGTCCCAAAAGACGAGGCAAACAAGGTGTCAGGAGATAAAGATTGCATTGATATGGAAAGTTTGGTTTTATATTGTTGCGACAGCCATATGCGAACAAATCTATTTCGTGCCAGTCAAGTTCGAAGTGACTGACGTCTGTGCTGGTAGATCATTTTACTAAATGACCATTGTATTGTGTGTTACTGTCATTGCAAATAATAATAATAATAATAATAATAATAATAATAATAATAATAATAATAACGTTCATTAGTACCGATAATAATAATAATAATAATAATAATAATAATAATAATAATAATAATAATAATAATAATAATAATAATAATAACGTATATGAAGGTAGAAGACACTCTTTTAAACAATTAGAAATAAATGTAATGGATGCATCAACTGCAGTCAGTTTGTATAAAGTTTTTTGCAATCTTTCTTATGAATTCCTTTTCTCTGTTGTTGCATTCATCTAGTAACTCTCCTTATTTGTAATTATTTCATGAACTGAGCGGTAAAAATTCTCAGCGGGAATTTTCTTGTAATAAAAAGAATATTTATAGCTTTTAAGTTACAAATGAACTCGGATGGAGGTATTGAAATGTAGCGCGATTGTCCTTAGGGTTTATACTCCTTGGGGTGTTAATGGAAGGAATTTGTTTCTCTCCGTCTCAGTGCCGTGTTCCACCCTGACCCTAATGAGCCTGGTCTCGCCAAAAGACGAGAGTAGACTGAGCTATAATGGTGAGCTAGCTTCTTAGTATGATGTAGCCGAAGGGTGTACAGGATGCTTGCTGGCCGCTGATTGGCTGAGAATTAAATCTCGCGGGGATAAAACCTACGGATGTTTCACAACGTATTTCAGTGCAGGCTCAGACTTCATCGTACCTTTTGAGTTACTTTTGAACTTGAATGTAATATAATCTTTCTACGTTTAATTCTCAGCTGAGGATGAATTTAGAAAAAACTTTCAGTCCCGTTTATCCTGTCGCTACCTACTATTGAGAGGCGACCATTGGTATTAGATGATAAGAATTATTGTCTTATTGTCTTATCTTCTATTCCCTGATATTTAATTACTCATCACAATTTCCTATTACATGTCTCTCTCTGCGGGCACATTTCCCTTTGGAGCCATCTTGGGTCTCTAGTCTGCTGACCTTGTCCGAAATCAAGGTTTCAGCTGAAGATTTAAAGAAATAAAAAATAATGATGACAAAAATGACGATGAAGTTGATGACAATGTCACATAGGCACCTGTGCTTCCGTGACCTTTCGTAAGCTCTCCCTATTCGTCGTGCGTGACTGGACACGACAACAGTTTTCGTGCGTTCGTGGGACGCTCCCAGATCGTGGACGACCTCATGACACCAGACGATGGGAAAGATTACACGCTTCTTTTATGTCTGTGGCCACGGTCTCTCATGACAGAGAGAATCAGGGGTTAGGAGTTTCTTAGGTGTTGTTTATACGAGTGGAATGTGGCACAAATAGATTCCCAGAGGCGCTTAATAGCCCGGGTACTGTGCATTTCGCCTCCAGAGAGTGTGATGTCTGGAACGTGTTTGGAAAGTACTGCGATGGTTGGTGTGTTTCACCCTGGCAAGGGTAATATATGTGTATATATATATATATATATATATATATATATATATATATATATATATATATATATATATGTATATATATAGATATATATTATATCAATGTATGTATGTATATATATATTTAAATTTATATATATATATATATATATATATATATATGTATTACATTAATATATGTATATATGTATATATATTTAAAATTTATATATATATATATATATATATATATATATATATATATATATATATATATAAATATATATCTATGAGACCCAAAGGAAACAGTTGGTTTTCTTGCCTTTCTTTGCTTTTTTTTTTTTAATTCTAAGAAAAAGTACATCCACAACCTTCTTAATTTCGACTGCTGATTGTTTACTAATCTGGCAGTGAAGGACAACACCAATGAGATGGCGTAATAGTCTCAAAATAGTCTTAAAACAGTACAGTGGAGAAAGAACTATCGGTGACAACGACATTTGAAAAGATGATCTAAGAAATTTTGCCGATTCTTATGAATAAGACATTTCTTTATGATGATGGTAACGATGATGATGATAAAGATTTTGATCATTGTATTGCCATTGATAATGAAGAATATAGAATATTTATCTACGCAATATTTTATTTCTGTTTGTTTATTTAAAGATTAGATTAAAGAAATTACGGGTACCAAAAACAATTCAAAAATTTCTATCATCGAGAAAGGGGTAAAATATTTCGTTGCATCGTCCAGACTCTTGAAAAGATTCTACCGTCTCCCGTGTTCCCGTAGCGGAAGTTCAGACCCTCATTAGAGACCCAAAGTATCGGCAGTCGGAAGAAAGTCATTATATCAGCACTAACTTTCTGCTATTTGAGTTATCAGTTTACAAAAATGTAGAAAATAGATTCGGAGTGTTTTGGGGAACATTTTTTTTACCCACAAGACATCAACATTCCAGATTGAGGGCGCCATGGGTGTCTTTATAATCATCATATTCATCGGAAGTTTTCCACCGCCCACGCGTTCACCAATACATTTCTGGCATCGCCGTAATCATCTTCATCATAATCATCATCAATATCATCATCATCATTAGGGCCATTAGCCTTCAATTGGATGCTTTCCGTGGGTGCTAATGAGGCGCTCTTTGATGTTCAGAAATCGGGCGGAGTGACCTCAGCGTCCATGAGTCTTTTCCGTCTGGTTTCTTTGAGTCTCGAGGCTCCAGGTGAGTTTTGCAGGTGAGACTAGGTCAAGAATAAGGGTGGGAGGCGGGGGAAGGGTTTTGGGGGAGCGAGCCTAGAGGAGGAGGGGGGTGAGGTATGAGTGGTGGGATTGGTGTTGGACAGGACGGGACGGGAAGGGAAGGGGGAGGCTGAGTAAAGAGGGGAAGGGAGAAAGAAACGCAGTAAGGAAGTTAATTGATTCTCTCTCTCTCTCTCTCTCTCTCTCTCTCTCTCTCTCTCTCTCTTTTAATAATATTGATTCTGTCTACGATTGAGGGTTATTTCTAATATCGGTTTTCACTGTATGCAACACTGATGCCTTGTAGTATTTATGAATTGCACAAATTCACTTTTAATTTGTCATGTGGCATTTTTGATTGCAGCAAAAAAAAGAAATAAAATAAATAAAGGAAAAAGTGTGAAAACATAATTATAACAAGTGTTAAAGATGGCATTTAATCATGGAATTTCCTCATTTAACCACTTTGTTCATTAAAAAAAAATCTAGAATCCATTGAAGAAATCTAAATATTCTCAACTTCCGTCTAATCATTGCCTAAACAGCCATACACGAGTAGGTTTGTGATAATTCCAGGACAGAGGAATTCCGACGGGTATTTGCTTCCAGCATTCCAAATAGTGTTCCAACATTGCTTTGTGCATACGCCTTTACAGTTGTGCATATTAGTCTTTTCCAAATGTCAATTTTTACCGCAGTTTTAAATTCATTCTTTTATTTTATGTATTTAATTTATAAATTCATTGCCATAAGTATTCACCTCATACCAAATTCATTATAGCATCGAATAATCCTTCGGATTCCAGTGCTTGGCTTCAAGCCTCAGTTTCATATTCCATTCCATTCATATTGCAAATATCGCTATTGATGGGAAAATCAGTATAATCGATGGAAGTTACCAGCAGATCACTGTGTAACTACTGTGACCCTACTGTAAAAAATGACAGCAATATAAGAGAGGGTCGTTACGTACCCAAGCTGTCTAGACATGGAGCGTATTGCCCGCAGAGTGTCGTTGTAACATACACACACGAAAAATATTCGAATACACATTACGTCATTCTATATAGAGATGTATTGCCTTTAAAGAAATTTTGTCTACCAGTGATGAATCATATTTTGAAAGGGAATTGGAGACTGGTGTCAGTGACATCCAGCATCATCATCATCATTAATCATCATCATCATCATCATCATCATCATCATCATCAGTATCATCATTGTCAAAGCAACAGATGCTTAAACACACGACTAAACTAAATAAGCAAAAAAGTGGCGCAATTGAGTTATCTGTACATAGATCTATCTTTCAGTGCTCTCGGTATAATGCTATATGAGCCGCGGCCCATGAAGCTTTAACCGCGGCCCGGTGGTGACCTATCCTGTATCGTTGCCAGATGCACGATTATGGCCCACTTTAACCTTAAATCCAATAAAAACTACTGAGGCTAGAGGGCTGCAATTTGGTATGTTTGGTGACCGGAGGGTGGATGATCAATATAACAATTTGCAGCCCTCTAGCTTCAGTAGTTTTTAAGATCCGAGAGCGGACAGAAAAAGTGCGGACAGAAAAAAGTGCGGATGGACAGACAAAGCCGGCACAATAGTTTTCTTTTACAGAAAACCAAAACAAAATTAAACTAATACACCTGATCTTGAATTAACTGAAAGAACCATGGTCATGGCATCGCCAATTTTATTCAGTCATCCGGTCAATCAATCAATTACACTGCGAGGGAAGGATGATTACGCAACACTGTTGTTTGTCGCGGCACAGAACGAACACGACAATACTGTCGCTGTTTTTCTCGCGCTTCGTAAACGAGAGATTTCACTTAACAAGGCAAACCTAAAGGTGATGACCTTTTGCCCCATCTCGATCGTTCAAAAGCAATTTCAGGTCGTTCCAATACTTTCTCCGTTGTTCTTGGTCTTAATGACATTCATATCGCGAGTGGAAACCTGAACGTAAACGGACATTACACACAAATTGTTCATTGTTCATCAGGACGAAGGAAGTGGGAAAATAACGAGAGACGTAATAATCAACTTGCAACATCTTCCATTTCATTTTCGAGATTTTTTCTATAATACAAATGAGAGGGAATAATTATTGTACTGTGCTTTACTAGAGAGAGAGAGAGAGAGAGAGAGAGAGAGAGAGAGAGAGAGAGAGAGAGAGAGAGAGAGAGAGATTAAGACGCCACATAAGCTACAATTGTAGATGATCAAATTAGAGTCTAATTTTATCTGAGGATGAAATGATTGTATTTTATCCGAGGATGAAATTTCTGGAAAATTCCGAGGCATTCTATGTCGCTTCAGTGACTCCATCAACATGGTGTTGATTAAATATTAAAAAGTCCTGTGTTTTTGAGGACTGTCTTGGAAAGATGGTACTAACAATATTAGTAACTCAGTAGTAAAAATTCATGTTTTTTTTTTTTTTTTTGAGGACTGTTGTGGAAAGATAATGCTGATGACAGTAATAACATTGATGATGATTCGTACCTGTTCGTACCTTCATTTCTTGTCTGTTGTGTTCTCTCGAAGGCACGGCAGATCAGCGTCGAGTTGTTTTCAGAGCGTGTATGTACTGTGTCATGCATGACGCCAGGCAATAAACAAAATGAAGAGCTGCTTTTATATCGAGGCATGAGGTGGATTATGACAGAGATCGCAGGCTTTTACGGGACGCATTTTCCCGAGACGTAACCGAGTACCGGGACCTTTCCCTGAAAAAAGCGGATAGCCATATCTTAAAAACTAACCGTAGAATTTTCTTGAAAATAATATTGTTTCCCACACCCAAATTACTCTCGATCTAACTAATCCAACCTAACGTAACTTAACTCAACCCAACCCAACCTAACCTAACCTAACCCAACCTAACATAACCTAACCCAACCTGACCTAACCCAACCTAACATAATAACCTAACCTAACCCAACCCAACCTAAGCTAACCCAACCTAACCTAACATAACCTAACCTAACCTAACCCAACCCAACCTAACCCAATATAACCTAACCCAACATAACATAACCTAACCCAACCTAACATAGCCTAACCCAACCTTACCTAACCCAAACTAACATAACCTAACCTAACCTAACCTAACCTAACCCAACCTGACCTAACCCAACCTAACATAACCCAACCCAAACAACATAACCTAACCTAACCCAACCCAACCTAAGATAACCTAACCCAACCTGACCTAACCCAACCTAACATAACCCAACCCAACCTAACATAACCTAACCCAAACAACATAACCTAACCTAACCCAACCCAACCTAACATAACCTAACCCAACCAATTGTTGTTTCTGTTTGTTTTTACCTTTGTATTTGATTGCATAGTTCAGGTAATTAATTTCACTAGATATTTATTACTTCTAATTTTAGCATTTTTTCAGTAAATGGAAGCAGCGGTGAGTTACAAGATTGACTGCTACAGCAATTACACTAGTGTAAGTACTCGAGTAGCTAATGTTATTAGTTGTAAAGATGTTTAAGGTGTTGTATATATATACATACATATACATAATATATATATATATATATATATATATATATATATACATACATACATACATACATACATGCACATATACTTGCATATGTTAAAAAACCAACAATACACATATACTTGCATATGTTAAAAAACCAAGAATTTGATATCCATATAGTGGAGGGAAAGAAACTTACGACACTAAGCGTTATGTATAGGGATGAGATGGCCTGACACAGGAAATTCCAAAACTGATATACTTTGTCTCTGCGGTTTGCGATTGCGTTAATCATCATCTGAATAAAACTGAAACTTCGTAATAAATATATTGTGAAAACTTCAAACAATATGTTATTAACAAACATTTTTATATTATTAACATTATTATCCTTTGAAACACATCATCGCCATTGCACATGCCTTGAAAATTCAAAACATCGAAAGAAATATCTAAAAACAACTCAAGTAGGAGAATTTGTCTTCTCGGGGTACGATTGAGCTGACGACCAAAGCTCCATAAAACACAAGAGAGAGAGAGAGAGAGAGAGAGAGAGAGAGAGAGAGAGAGAGAGAGAGAGAGAGAGAGAGAGAGTTGAACCATCCAAATAAACTGTCTAAAAATATATACTTGTATTTTGTCGACCGTCTCATGTATCAAATTTATCCGACTTGCGTGAGATTGTTGTGTAGAATCTGGCTGTGTGTTTGATGCTCATGAAAGATTCATACGAGTCCCGAGGATTTGCATGTGATTCTTGATCCTTTTTTTTTTTTTTCGTCCCTTCTTGTG
>NC_089789.1:6379114-6386614 GCF_040412425.1 Macrobrachium rosenbergii | reverse complement strand
CGTCAAGCTGAGGATGCATGAAGCAGCAGAATCTGTAGACGCTCTAAACGGGCAAGTAGAATGATGTTCTAGGTTCACTTCGTAAAAAAACCCAGTAATTTGGCGAAAAAAAAGGAAAGATAAAATTATAATGAAAATTATGCCTAACAAACGAAGCATCGATTCATAAGATATGCCAAGCATTAGTAGTGACAGTAATATTAATAGTGATAGTATTGCGAAGTATCTAACATCAAGGCTGATAAAGACTCAAGTTCATGTTCCTTCTATGTAGAAATCCAGGAGCGTTTCAGTGATTACCAAACAAATGCATTTAAATTATCCTCATTTTGATCACAATAAACAATACAAACAAGTAAAAAATGCGCCGAAGTTTCCTCGGCGCAATCGAGTTTTCTGTACAGTCGCGGCCCATGAAACTCAGCCACGGTTTGGTGGTGGCCTCAGCCACAGCCCATGAAATTCTTAGCCGCGGCCCATGAAACTCAGCCACGGTCCGTGGTGACCCGTGGTGTTGGTACCTATGGCGGTGCCAGAAGTACGATTATGGCTGACTTTAACCTTAAATAAAATAAAAACTACTGAGGCTAGAGGGTTGCAATTTGTTATGTCTGATGATTGGAGGGTGTATGATCAACGTAGCAATTTGTAGCCCTCTCACCTCAGTAGTTTTTAAGATCTGAGGGCGGACAGAAAAAGTGCGGAAGGACAGACAAAGCCGTTACAACAGTTTTCTTTGACAGAAAACTAAAACGTCGATTGGTTTACTGCACTGGCAATGCGATGTCCTCGAAACGAGACATATAATGTAAAAGATATAAAGCGGAAATAATTGGATGCTGAAAGGAGCCATGTTTAATTCTTGTTTGAGAAGTTCCTGCTCGAATGCTTTTTCAAACTCTACCTAAAAAAAGACAAAAAAAGAAAAATAGAAATAAAACTCAAAGATGAGACCACCACCAGCCACAGACTCCCGGCATGTGAATGGGGCGAAAAGAAGGAGAGGCTGGCACACAGCAGCAACAGCAGCACTGCGGTGGTGCCACAGGAGTGAAGCTGAAAGATTAACTTGTAGAAACCGCAATTTATTGCCGCTCCTAAATATGATGTATAGACCACTCAGGGAGGACTTCTTTCATTCCCCCACGTATACATTCGAACAGGAACCAGAGGGGCTGTGCCAAGTGTTTGCTGTCTCTCCTCTTGAAAGGGGCGTTCAGTTGAGAGGGCTATGCAATAACTTCGAAAAGGTTCGCCGTGGTGGCACTGTAAGATAGCACTGTAAGATGGTACTGTAAGATAAGAAGCACAGGTAACAGCTGGGTAAAGTACAGAGGTTGAATTGACTTAACGCCATCATGCTAAAGTATGTAAGAAAAAATCTGTTCACATTTTATCAAGAAAATAATTCTTCAAAGCATGTTCCAGAACAATTGAGTCAGGACGTCCCTGAGTCAGAATTCCATCACTGTTATTTCGAAAGCATTTCGGCGCTTCGGTAAAAAAACTGACATTAAGCTGAATGACTTGACAAATATTTGCAAAACAAATAAAAACACTGGTAGGTATCGCAATCTGGATGACTATGAAGATAAAACACTACACTTGGCAGTGGTTACTTTTTTTTTTTTTAAACCTCGAACGATTGGTGCAGTTTGTCGAAAAGAGCAAACAAACTCTTTATCATAATGTGCTTTTAAGCCCGGTTACGAGCACTTAGACACGCCAATATTAATGGTTGTATTAATTTTGCATGCCTTATTATAATTCATATTTATTTTCGACGAGTTACGCCGACCTGCTCATGCACACATACAAACACACGCTCTCTCTCTCTCTCTCTCTCTCTCTCTCTCTCTCTCTCTCTCTATATATATATATATATATATATATATATATATATATATATATATATATATATATATATATATATATATATATATATATATATATATATTCATCTTTATGGCTACAGCTAAGTGGGACAGAAAAGAACCGGTCACGAGGTAGAAAGACCTGGTGGAAATTCCTAAATCAAGGTCATGAGAAAAACACTTGACTTCTAATACGATTATAAATACATACACGACAAACTTTGCCAATATGTATCTTTAGAATGGGCTCCTATTTTAGCGCGTCTTTCATTCTCTCTATGTGATCAGTCCACCTTGTCATAAGTTTATCAACCATTTTAATAACCTGTCTTCGTAAGTATATCAACCGTTTAATAACTTGTCCTCATAAGTATATCAACCGTTTTAATAACCTGTCATAAATGTATCAACCGTTTTAATAACCTGTCCTCATAAGTATATCAACCGTTTTAATAAAAGTTAAGTATATCTTAGTTTAACCAGACCACTGAGCTGATTAACAGCTCTACCTGTCCTAATAAGTATATCAACCATTTTAATAACTTGTCCTCATAAGTATATCAACCGTTTTAATAACCTGTCCCCATAAGTATATCAACCATTTTAATAACCTGTCCCCCTCATAAGTATATCAACCGTTTTCATAACCTGTCCTCATAAATATATCAACCGTTTTAATAACCTGTCCTCATAAATATATCAACCGTTTTAATAACCTGTCCTAATAAGTATATCAACCATTTTAGTAACTTGTCCTCATAAGTATATTCGTTTTAATAACCTGTCATAAGTATATCAACCGTTTTAATAACCTGTCCCCATAAGTATATCAACCGTTTTAATAACCTGTCCTCATAAGTATATCAACCGTTTTAATAACTTGTCCTCATAAGTATATCAACCATTTTAATAACCTGTCCCCTCATTTATCAAATAACCTGTCCTCATAAATATATCAACCGTTTTAATAACCTGTCCTCATAAATATATCAACCGTTTTAATAACCTGTCCTAATAAGTATATCAACCATTTTAGTAACTTGTCCTCATAAGTATATCAATCGTTTTAATAACCTGTCCCCATAAGTATATCAACCGTTTTAATAACCTGTCCCCATAAGTATATCAACCGTTTTAATAACCTGTCCTCATAAGTATATCAACCGTTTTAATAACCTGTCCTAATAAGTATATCAACCATTTTAATAACTTGTCCTCATAAGTATATCAGCCGTTTTAATAACCTGTCCCCATAAGTATATCAACCGTTTTAATAACCTGTCCTCATAAGTATACCAACCGTTTTAATAACCTGTATCAACCGTTTCAATAACCTGTCCTCGTAAGTATATCAACCGTTTTAATAACCTGTATCAACCGTTTTGATAACCTGTACTCATTAGTATATTAACCGTTTTAATAACTTGTATCAACCGTTTTAATAAGCTGTCCTCAGTCTATTCACATCGTAGCCTTGAAGTTTATAGTTCTATCTTAAAAAGAAGTTTTAAAAGGCTTTCTTTATTTTCGAGCTCTGTGCATATTACTTTTAGATGTCATTTCATACACAGCTGGGAGCGGGTTGTCTATTTCCTTTATTCCACAACAACTAAAGGTACCGACTCCTTTGATATGTAATCAACATGAACTTCAAGAAATAATCAGTTGAGGCGTTCAGTATTAGAAGAGCCTCCCGCCACAAAAAAAAAAAAAAAAAAAAATTGAGCTATAAGCCATCAGTTTTGGAAATTCAGCCTGCCCTAATTTCTTTATTTTTCAAGATAGAAAGATGAATTTTGTATGAGATGAAGTATTTGCGATCAGAAATAAAACAGTATGCATAAAATAAATGATAGTTCAACCCCATCCCCTTTTTTTGGAAAAAGGGGGATTATTTTAAAGCTGCTCAGGCGAAAAACTCTCTTTTCAAACGCTGGGGCGAGAGGTCCTTCTAATGCTGAATGCCTGAATTATTTTCTTCTGTTACCCATCCTAAAGTCCAAAGTCCATCTACTATCGTACCTTCATGCTCACAGTGATCATTTTCCGATGCTTCCACCAGTCCAAGCAGATGCTCCTAACATCTGCAGTGTAACACCGTGTCTTCCGGAGACAACAGCAAACTATAATAATTTTTATAGAATCTTTTTCATCCCATATAATATTGAAATTGTTCCTCCATCTGCTTGTTGTTTAATATATATATATATATATATATATATATATATATATATATATATATATATATAAATATATATATATATATATATATTATATATATACACACACACATATATATATGTATGTATGTATGTACATATATGTATGTATGTATGTATGTATGTATGTATGTATGTATGTATGTATGTATATACGGATTATGTATATTAGTTTGTATTGTAAAACTACACTTACTAGTATGTATACTAACATATTACTTGAATGACTTACATGGATGTTTAGGCAGAAATCATTAATCAACTCATTTGGACGCTTCTTGATTATACTTTCCCATCATCGCCTTAATGACCCAGTTTAACGTCACATCCGTCCCCTTTTTCTCCCGAGAATAACCATGCAGGCTCAATCTGCCAGAGCGCACGCGCAAGCCCGCATTCCCGCCTTCACGCAGAGGGACCCCACGTAGACAGACACGCATCAGTCGACTGGGCGGCAACGAGTAAATACGATGGGTGTTATTATGGAATCTGAATATTGAATTCATAATGGCGAGTTACGCGTCAACATTTGATTGATTAGTTGGGCGTCCAAAAACGAGGACGTATTCATGAAGGCTTCATTTGCATATAGGAAAGCCATCACGACGGAGGAGGAGGGGGAGGAGCCACCCAACCGGCCCTCCTGCCCGCCTGCCCACCTACCTACCTACTACTTGCCCAACGCTTACCTCCTCCCCTCTCGTTGCCATCGGGTAGACCGAGAGAAGGTGGAGGGTGGGGAGTGGGTCAGAGAAGCCCCTGGTTAGGGGGTGGGGACCTATAGGCATCACCGAGAGCGCGGGACCAATGATATTATCCTTGCGCTCAGGATGCCAAGATGCCAAGGCCACTGTGATCAACAAAGAAACTATTATTTTCTTTTTTGGGGCAGAAAGCAATTTTGCATCATCATACCCCTCGGTTCTTGTGCTTTCGTGCTGTATGAAATAAAATATTCAGGACTGGAAACAGAGTGAGAGGAAAGACTTCCTGGAGGATGAACAACCTTCATAAACGTTAACGTAATTAGTAAGTTAACGTTTCAATCAGGTTTTTAGTCGATTTCATTCTGCTTGACCCACCAAATTCAGGGCAGAGTGATTTATTGTAATTTGGGTTTAAAATGATGCCATTAGTTTTTCCAGACAATCTGTCTAACGAAATAGTCAAAGCAAGTCTTATCATTTTGTCAATTTGACAAAGGCTGCGCTGAAATTCTCGACTTAATTTCTTCACAAGGACGAATATCTCAGGGAAGTCTTCAGTTTCATCCGTTTCCCTGTTTTTCTTGCTCTTCTCTCCCTTTCTTAGTTCGAGTGCGCCGAAGACTAGAACGAGCTCTCAAGTGAATAGAGGAGGATGTTTTCTTACACATATTTTTTTAAAGTCTAGACTCTGAGCTCTAAATAGTGGGTAAAAGAATATACTCCGGAGGTTTCCACTCTAAGGGATTAGCATCCAAGATATAGTGAGGAATGCCCTTAGTTGCATACTTATGTAAATTTAATATAAGTAATTGCTTCTTTTTTTAAAATGTATGGCATCCAAAGTACTTTCTACAATGTACGTATTTAGTCATGGCAAATGGAACTTTCTGAAGTATACCTATCCAGTCGGGCATTGTTGACTGATTCTGGAAACACTGAGAAAGGCAGTGAGTGCTGCAGTGTAGCAGTTTCAAAGCACAGACAAGCTGACATATAAAGTTTTTAAAGCAATGTTGAAGAGAATGTACGAAATGCAAATGAAATGTCCATTTACTTTTTTCTGTCTGACAGCGATAGACTGCCAGGAGTAAAGCCCTCTTTTGGGCTTAGCAGCGTCCAGACTGGGACCAGTCTTTCTCACCTCTGGGCCTTATGCAAGTAAGCAGAATGAAGGTACCTTGGTCCGAGATTCGGGATGGTACGTAACGTCTCTAAGGTTAGGACACTTGCTCATCACTGTCATGAATGGCCAAAGGTCCATAAGCCCATCCTGTCTTGAAGGACTTGGGGCTCCAGTAGGCTAGGCAATGAATTAGGATACTTGTACAATGCCAGGTTTAAAGGCGGGAGAGTTGTCAAAGAATGAGCTGGAAGGAAATAGAGATCAAAAGATGGGAGACTGCTGTATTGTCACGAGGAAGAACAAATTCAAACTACTTGATCATATAAACCCTTGTTATCTGGTCCGGTGGTATAGTGGTTAGTGTCGTGGGATGCCACTCAGATGTCGCGCGTTCGCGTCTCCCCAAGGGCGATGAAAAATCACTAGCTCTGTACCATGATCAGTTACTGCTGCAGTGTGGGGTCTGCGGTGGGAGGTTGAAACCAACACTCTTTGGAAGCTGGAACTTGAAGTCAATGGCCCCTGTGTACTTGTTCATGTGTATAGGTTTCATCTACTGAAATAATGATAATCATAACATTAGTGTTGATATCATGTAGGGTGTTGGAAGAATTTTTTTTTTCAGATCACTCCAGACCAGAAAATTCAGATTTCCTCTGCCGTCAGGATTAGTCCTCGATGAATTCAACCACTAAGAAGGGCCAAGTGTTTGTTAAATCCCCACAGTAGAGGGATTTCAGTATTTGGGAGCATGCACCACACACGATCACATAAGTCAAACATTCAGAAAAAAAATCGGATCTTTCGTAGGTGGTGACCCCCAACAAAGTTCGGGGGTCGCTATCTAGGGCTAATATTTCTTGGGGGTCATTATCTTTATGATATTTACAGTCTTTTGTTTATATTTTTACGTTCATCCCCAGCGGGCTTGTACTAAACACGCCGCAAAGGTGGATACATACTGGGTTAAAACCCTTGGGGGTCACTATCTGGGAAAGATAAAAAAAAAATTCATCAGATAGAGCTCTGAAAAGGACAGTGGCAGAGGTAAAGGCAAGCTACAGTTCTGGGATAGTAAAATTTGAGCATCATTATCTAAATTCTGTGGCTCTAGACCCTTGAGCCCTCCTACGCTGGTGTTTTTGTTTATGCATAAACATGTCTTCCACCAGACATAATGTAGAATAAAGTTAACCAACGTATATATTCCCAAGTACCCTGAATTTGAATATGTCGTTTATCATCCGTTGCCTGTGACTTCATCCCCAATATTGCTCGTATGGTAAAAGCAATATGCCGTTTTGAAATGATTAAAGAAAGTCAGAAAAGAGGAAAAGAAGGAAAAGGACAAGTGAAAACTTTCTCAAACTGACGAAAAGATGAGCTGTGAATTTAAGAAACAGCAGTAGCCTGCCGATGCAATGCGTTGGTTAATGCATAATGTTACTCTTGATGACTCTAAGTCTGGTAAACAAAGGAGAACCAGTCATATGGGGTTGTTGCTGGTAAATGCAGCTTAAAATCATAACAGAGAATAAATATAACAGCGAAATGAAGAGGTAGTTTACTGTACGCAA
>NC_089789.1:6359114-6374114 GCF_040412425.1 Macrobrachium rosenbergii | reverse complement strand
CTAAAACACACAAAGAAGGGCTTCCCATCAGACCTATACCAGCGTCATACGATACCCCGAATTACAGGCTAGCAAAGTTCCTTGTTCCCCTGCTTTCTCCCCTGATAGAAAATGAATGTCATGTAAATAATTCGCTCCACTTCAAAGAAGCCATACTTAGCCAGGACCAAGATGAAACTATCGAAATTATTGTCAACAAACTCTTTCCTGAAACTGACTCTCTTTTTAATAATTTTAATAAGTCTGATTTTAAGAAACTGTTGCAACTGGCAGTGCAGGACACTGCCTTCATTTTTAATAACAATTGTTACTCTCAAATAGATGGTATGGCTATGGGTTCTTCATTAGGGCCCATATTTGCAGGCATTTTTATGTGCTCCCTGGAGGAGCATTTTTTAGACACCTGTCCCTTGAGTTACCATCCGCTGTTCTACAAAAGCTACGTTGACGATACCTTTGCTCTTTTTAAATCCAAGTATGACGCTGAAAGGTTTCTTGATTCTATTAATATGGCACACCCAAATATAGAATTTACTATGGAGTGTGAAAGTGATAATAAACTACCTTTCTTAGATGTTTTAGTCTTACGACAATATGATCATTTTAACATTTCAGTTTACAGGAAGAGAACTTTTACAGGACAAGGTTCAAATTTTTTTAGTCATTGTTTTTACGGCTTGAAATTAAACTCTTTATATACATTACTTCATCGTGCCTTCTCATTGACATCTAGTTGGGAGTTTTTTCACGAGGAAATCCGCTTCTTACATCAATATTTTACAAGTAATTATTTTCCCACCACACTTTTTCACAGGCATCTTTTTAAACTTCTTAATAACGTTTTTATTCTAAAAGTCTCCTTACCTAATGGGCCTAAGCTTCCGTTTTATGCAAATGTGCCTTTGATCCATGACCAAAATTTCTATGATGCACTAAGGAAACTCATATTTAATTATATACCAGCTATTAGATTTAATATCATCCCAACAAATCCACTTACTTTGGGTAGTTTGTTTAAATTCAAAGATAAACTTGACCCTTGGATGACCTCATGTGTTGTGTATAAGTACAATTGCCCTAGATGTAATCTAGGGACCTACGTGGGATCCACGCAGAGGTTAGTAAGGGTCAGAATTGATTGCCATAAGGGCGTTAGCTATCGAACTGGTAGCAAACTTGCTAATCCTGAATTTTCCAACATCAGGCAACACGCCAATGAATGCAAACATAACATACAATACAAAGATTTTGAAATATTTGGACGGGCACCGAATGGCAAACTATTGACAATCCAGGAGTCCTTGTTTATTAAAAAACTTGTTCCCCAGTTGAACACTTATTAGTCTTCCACGACAACTCTTTACCTTACGTGAGCTGTTGCCTTTTGTCGTCTCTGGTTTGTTCCTTCTGACTTTCGTCCTTCCTTTCTCTCTTGATGGTTGGTCCTGCTACAACTAGTTTTTAATTTTGCTATATATAATGTATTGTGTCTTGTATTTGTATTTTATCGCTTTTAATGTTAATTTTGTTTTTTTTATCTTTATAGCTTGAAAATGAAACCTTTGTGTTTTGAAACGTTGCAATAAATGTATTTTATGGACCACCTGAGATATACTTCCTCCTTCAGCCGTCTTCACACGAGCACGGCTCACAAAATATATTTCTGACTCACTACATATATATATATATATATATATATATATATATATATATATATATATATATATATATATATATATATATATATATATATATATATATATATATATATATATATATATATATATATATATATATGGAAATAATCAACACATGAGCACGGCTCACAAAATATATTTCTGACTCTACATATATATATATATATATATATATATATATATATATATATATATATATATATATATATATATATATATATATATATATATATATGATTAATATTGCTTTTTGTACGTGATTCATTTATCACACATTACCACAGGTGAAAAATAAGAAACGGGGTGTAGGTCCTGACCGGTTTCGACTTTATGAGCCATTTATTACAGGTTCCAATGTTTCGACTTTAATTCCAAGCCAATGGCTTGAAATAAAGTCGAAACCGGTCAGACCTACACCCTGTTTCTTATTTTTCACCTGTGGTAATGTGATATATATATATATATATATATATATATATATATATATATATATATATATATATATATATATATATATATATATATATATACTGTATATCTTTATGAAATTTCTGTGGTCATAAATGACGAAGATAAGAATAAAACTAAATGGAAAACAAGCATCAGTTTTCATTTTCGAGTTTCCGATAATCGTGAATTATCTCCAGATCTTGAAATTAGTTGGAATTATAATACCTAAGAATTATGTATTGATTTCCTAGGTATTATATATTACTTGAATGAGCAGAATCAGACGCTTGACTCTTAGCAAATTACTTTAGTGTATATTTGGAAACGAAACAGTTTAAATATTTTTTTATTTTGAACAGTGATTAGCTAATAAAGGCAAAGATACATCGTCAATGGCCAGTCTGAAGCCATGACAGGAATATTCTTCGGTAAGGAAATAACATTTTTTGACGTCTGATTTTATATCTCCGAAAATTTATTACCAATAAATCTGGTGGAAAATCTCGGGAACATCATTCAGAGATACCGAACTAGAAAAGGAAACTGAGAGCTGAATTAAATGAAAATCAGCTTTTAGATTTAGGTTTGTTTTTAAGTCGCCATCAATCAGAATAAATGAATCGGAGACTGCGCGTAAAGGAAATGTCTGTTTTGAAAGAATTTAGATTTATAACTGCATGAGCAACGGGAACAGAAATACTTGAAATATTTTACGTGCTCGCCTTTGTCACATCATTCAGCTGTATTATTGCTGTTAGATCAATTCCACCTCTGTTTTCAAAGGATGCTCTTCTTTCATTTTTAATCAGATGCATGACAGCATTAAAAACAAAATTCTTTGTTAGATCTTACTTTCATGGAAGTTATTCGGTTGATGAGGACCCATATCAGTCTTAATCACTAAACCATCTTTGTCCACGAGTCACTTAGCTGGCCAACTTCTTTAACTTTACATTGGTGTAGTTATTTATTTTTATTGAAGTACATTGGTGTAGTTATTTATTTTTATTGAAGAACAGGTGTTTCTGGCGAGCCTTTTGAGAGACCGGGGGGCAAATTCCTTAGATATATGCTAGTAATGCACCAGCCCCGGTTTGTTTGCCATGCCCTTAGGTTAGGTAAGGTTAGTTGGGCTTCGTAGTAATTTGGGTATGGGAAACATAATGAGATTATTGTCAAGAAAAAATGGTTAGTTTTTAAGATATTGCGTCCCACTTTTTTTAGGGAAAGGTTCCGGTGCTTGGGTATATCTCGGGAAAATGCGACCCGGGGAAGGTGACTCAAAGGTCTTGTTAAGTTATTTAAAAAAAAAAATGTCAGTGACAACCTTCCTTATCAGACTGCCTGGTAGCTATCATTCAGTGTCACTCTAACAACTGCTAATGTGTTATCCAACATTAACAAAGGGGCTACCAGTCTCTGGCTGTTTGTCAAAGAAGATGTAATGAACATGTGGATGACTGCTCTCATTACGTCCTGGTATTCGTGAAAGAAAACGGAAATGTTGCGGTTCTTGGGGTAATCATGTTATTTTTACTTATGGTTTTCAAGGATAATATAGTACTTGCCAAATGACAGTCCGTACATCAATAATTTATTGTAATTAGGTTTTGTTTTAACATATCCTCTAAATTATTATAATTCAATTGCAAAGTCAAGCAATCTGTTTGATATGTCAAACTTGACAGCTGAGTCAGCAATCCAGAATCCCCTTAAAAAGGAATAAGTTAAAAAATGTGTCACTGCGGCCACTGTGTATCCGCGCCTAGATCCAGTTATAGCAGGGGAGGGAGCCGAAATATAACTCTAGATTACTCCATCTTCGGCTGATCAATGAGATTTGCGGCCGCAATTGGCAATAGACGACTTTGGTGGCTAATGCAGACGCCGTTAGGAGTCGGGACGTCTCCTGTGCTTGGGTCTTTTCCTCACTCTCCTTTCGAGTGTTTTCGTTCGTGAATTACTACTTTTATTCTGTCCGTAAAATACAGCCATATCTGTCTATTTAGTCATCTGTTTATCTATTCTCAAATGTTTACTCTTACGTTAACTGTGTTTGGTTGTCTGACAGTCAGTTGCACCAGTTTTTCGTCTTGTTTATGTGTGAATGTCTGTTTGTGTTTGTGCATGAATATCATAAAACCTTTCCCCCCTGTTTATCTGTTTATCTGTTCCCATATCTTTATGCTGACATTAACTTCTATTTGACTGGCTGCTGCCAGTCAGTTGCTCGAGTTTTTCGCTTTGTTTATATGTGAATGTCTGTCTGTATCTCTGCATGAATAACATGGAACTGTATCCCCTTTGGTGGGGGTTCATTCCCAAGGGGTATATCCGTAGGGTGGTTATCAAGTGTTTTAGAATGAGTTTTGGGGATTATTAGGCAGATTTACATTCATTCGTGCCTTTGGGTGGGTCTAGCAGTATTTGGAAAGTGTCATCATTGGCAAAGGTGATTGTTTTACCAAACAATCTGTCTTGAAAAATTCGAAGTTAAGGATTTCTCTTCTTAGGATGCGTTCATCAGCAGAAGCTTCGGAGCATTTCCACACCCATGAGGCGTTTTTTTTTTTTATTGATCTTACAAGGTCACAAGCTAAGTTCAGTAAGGTTCAGTAGGTGAGAAAAAGCTTTTAAACTTTTACCAAACACTAATTATCCTGTCTACTAAACCAAAGTAATTCTATGCTACTCAGTGAAGGTGGATAATACACATTTTTTATTTTATTTTATTTATATTTAAAAAGTAAACACTATTTCCTGTGTGTACAGTAAATTGAAGATTTTCAACAAACTAAATTCTTGATTCCCAAAGCCACAGGAACCGAGAGAGCGCTTTAGGACCGAGGAGTCAGTCTCCTCATGAACGAGGCCGAGGAGGAGGAGGACTTGGCTCTGCACGTCTGAGTGTGGGAAGGGGGCTGGGGGTGGGGCGGGATCCCTCTCCGGGGGGACAGAGAGGGGCCCATCTCCACCAACAGACGTGAGGAGCCAAGTCCTCCTCCTCCTCGGCCCCGTTCATGAGATTCACCCGACTCCTCTGCTCTTACGCGCTCCCCCGTTATTGTTCACTTGTGAACAGGATATAGTGAGAAACACTATATTGTGGTTCCTTCAGAAAAGGTCCTGCGAACACTGAACTAAATCACATCATCCTTTTGCCCCTCTGGAAGTGGTTCATCTGAGCCTTCTGCTCTTGGTTGGTCTTCTTCCGGGACGCAAACTCTTGAGATGTATGCTAGTATTGCACCAGCCCCCCCCCTTTGTTTTTTGCTATGCCCCTAGGTGAGGTTACGTTAGGTTAGGTTAGATTAGTGTCCACGTCGTAATTTGGGTGTGAGAAACATAATGAGATTATTTCCAAGAAAATTCTGTGGTTAGTTTTTAAGATATGGCATCCCGCTTTTTTCCGGGAAAGGTCCCGGCACTCGGTTAAATCTCGGGAAAATGCTTCCGGGACTTTTCAGGAGCCGGTTTTGGTCCCGTGGGTTTTTTTCAAAGAGTTATAGCAATATGATTCATAAAAAAACACACACAAGCACAGAGGACACCATTATTCCTACAAAGAGTTCAGTGATACCATTAATGGCGGTGATCAGCCAACGATGTCATTTGATGGAGCGACCGAAAAGACTAAAAAAAAAAAAATAAAAAAAAAAACCTTTCTGGTCATTTGAACGAATCTTCCACAGCAGCGGCTGGTCTCATTGCTGTTCAGTGATAAATGTAATGACTCCATTATCCAAGAAATTCATCATTGTTCTGTTACGGCTCAGTGACGACAAAATTAATATCGCTGTTGTTATTAAAAGGTATGCTGTCATTTTTCATCTCGGTAAGACCTGTAATATGTTTAGAATAAGTGTTGCTCATAATATGTTTTAAGCTAATCTAATGAGAGGTTCGGGAACTTACACTACATCACATCTAAGTTTTTCCTTATTCAAAAATTTAATATTGGTTGTCGCCCTTCTTTGAAACCACCACAAAGGTCATTGGTAGTGGATAAGTTATAACATTTATAAATGAAACTGAAAATGTGAAAATCCGAAAAAAAGATCTGAAAAAGGACAGTGCCCGTTGCTGCTGATATCAGCAATATTAATGGTAACTTCTTTACGGCTGTGAAAATTAAATAGTGATGAAGTCCTTATCCACGTACAGGCATTGAGTTTCCAGTGAAATAAAGGAAAAATAAGTATTGTGTTTTTCTTGGACCTTTCAAGAAAAAAGTTCTTCTTACTCTTTACGAAAACCTGGAGGAGATTAAACATTACCCGCAGTGATTATGAAGTGCTTAGTGACAATACTCGAATTACTTTCAACCCCAAACTTTCCTTTAGATCTTAACCTTTTTATTACCATGCCCCCTCTAAGATTTGGTCCTTCCCTCCATGCGCCCCCGCCTTGCATCTGTTAGTAAAAGTATCTCCCAGATTTAAAGGAAAATAAAAAAGAAAGAGAAAGAGAAGGGGTGTTTTTATTCTTTTGGGAACGAATTAGTGAGATATTTGACACTGCTTCTTAGCTATAGATTTTGAATGCGTAGTTGAATGTGAAGAGAATAATGAATAGAGTTAGAGAATTTAAAATTTTTCCCTAGGGCTTGTGCCCCACCTAGAAATTGCTGACGGCCCCCTAAGGGGGAGCGCCTCCCCCAGGTTAAGAACAACTGCTTTAGATGAAACATCGCACTGATAACTAAAATACGGGTTTACCCTACCAATGCTAGATTAACTTCCGGTTGCGATAGAGGCTATAGACGTTGTACGGAAAGGGGGAGTGAGGAAGGGGG
Source organism: Macrobrachium rosenbergii (assembly GCF_040412425.1). Lineage (NCBI taxonomy): Eukaryota > Metazoa > Arthropoda > Malacostraca > Decapoda > Palaemonidae > Macrobrachium > Macrobrachium rosenbergii. The sequence goes on along the minus strand of NC_089789.1, from coordinate 6,367,172 downwards.
GGAGGAGTGAGGAGGAAGGAGAGGGGGAGGGCAGGTAATACGTGCCCTATCAGTCTACCTGGAAGCTTGCTGACAGCGATTAATGACACAAAATAACTATTTGTAGGGGAAATGGAGAGTGATTGCCCATTATTGCCGCAATCTTCTGGTCTACGTTGATTCAACGATCTTTTTATAATAGACATTTCTCCGAGATCTTTCTAAAACAGACTCTTTTTCAGATATCTCTGTCAAATAAGCACTTCTCATAGATCTTTTTAAAAAAAGACTTTTTCAGAGATCTTTCTCAAATAAACACTTCCCATAGATCTTTTTAAAAAAAGACTTTTTTCAGAGGTCTTTGTCAAATAAACACTTCTCATAGATCTTTTTAAAAAAGACTTTTCAGAGATCTTTTTCAAATAAACACTTCTCATAGATCTTTAAAAAAGACTTTTTCAGAGATCTTTGTCAAATAAACACTTCTCATAGATCTTTTTAAAAAAGACGTTTTCAGAGATCTTTGTCAAATAAACACTTCTCATAGACCTTTTTAAAAAAAAAGACTTTTTCAGAGGTCTTTGTCAAATAAACACTTCTCAGAGATCTTTTAAAAAAAGATTTTTTCAGAGATCTTTGTCAAATAAACATTTCTCATAGATCTTTTTAAAAAAAGACTCTTTTTCAGAGATCTTTGTAAAAAAAAAACACTTCTCATAGATCCCTTTAAAAAAAGCTCTTTTTCATAGATCTTTTTCAAATAAACACTTTTTCAGAGATCTTTTCAAAGTACAGGGAACACTTTTCACAGATCGTTTAAAAAGAGACTTTTTTCAGAGATCTTTTTCAAATAAATTTTTCGGAGACCTTTTCAAAATACAGGTGAAAAGAGAAATATCCATTACATACCGCTCGTTGTCAGTGTTTGGTTTCAGTGCAAAGTTTTCCACTTCCAAAATATCAAGATCTAATGACTTGAAAGTCATGACTTTTTCAAAATTAACGAGATTTTTTATCTCCTTAATCACGAAAATTTCCAACTTCCAAATCATAATGTTTTAAAAATCCAAAGTAATTGTAACTCAAAAACATGATATTTTATAACTCCAAAATCATGAGATTTTATAGCTCTGAAATCCAGATTTTATAGCTCCAAAATCAAGAGATCTTATAGCTCTAAAATCAAGAGATCTTATAGCTCTAAAATCAAGAGATCTTGTAGCTCTAAAATCAAAAGATCTTATAGCTGTAAAATCAAGGGATCTTATAGCTCTAAAATCAAGAGATTTTATAGCTCTAAAATCAAGAGATCTTATAGCTGTAAATTCAAGATATTTAATAGCTCTCAAATCAAGAGATCTTATAGCTCTAAATTCAAGAGGTCTTATAGCTCGAAAATCAAGAGATTTTATAGCTCTAAAATCAAGCGATTTTATAGCTCTAAAATCAAGAGATTTTATAGCTCTAAAATCAAGAAATTTTATACCTCTAAAATCAAGAGATTTTATACTCTAAAATCATGAAATTTTATATCTCTGAAGTCAAGAGGTTTTATAGCTCCAAAATCAAGAGATCTTACAACTCTAAAATCACGAGATTTTATAGCTGTAAAATCAAGAGATTTTATAGCTATAAAATCAAGAGATTTTATACCTCTAAAATCAAGAGATCTCATAGCACTAAAATCAAGAGATCCTATAGCTCTAAATTCAAGAGATTTTATAGCTCTAAAATCAAGAGATTTTATAGCTCTAAAATCAAGAGATCTTATAGCTGTAAAATCAAGAGATTTTATAGCTCTAAAATCAAGAGCTCTTACAGCTGTAAAATCAAGAGATTTTATAGCTCTAAAATCAAGAGATCTTCATAGCTGTAAAATCAAGAGATTTTATTACTCTAAAATCAAGAGCTCATATAGCTGTAAAATCAAGAGATTTTATAGCTCTAAAATCAAGAGATCTTATAGCTGTAAAATCAAGAGATTTTATAGCTCTAAAATCAAGAGATCTGATAGCTGTAAAATCAAGAGATTTTATAGCTCTAAAATCAAGAGATCTTATAGCTGTAAAATCAAGATATTTAATAGCTGTAAAATCAAGAGCTCTTATAGCTGTAAAATCAAGAGATCTTATAGCTCTAAAATCAAGAGATTTTATAGCTCTAAAATCAAGAGCTCTTATAGCTGTAAAATCAAGAGATTTTATAGCTCTAAAATCAAGAGATCTTATAGCTGTAAAATCAAGATATTTAATAGCTGTAAAATCAAGAGTTCTTATAGCTCTAAATTCAAGAGGTCTTATAGCTCCAAAATCTAGAGATTTTATAGCTCTAAAATCAAGAGATTTTATAGCTCTAAAATAAAGAAATTTTATAGCTCTAAAATCAAGAGATTTTATACTCTAAAATCATGAGATTTTATAGCTCTGAAGTCAAGAGGTTTTATAGCTCCAAAATCAAGAGACCTTACAACTCTCAAATCACGAGATTTTATAGCTGTAAAATCAAGAGATTTTATAGCTATAAAATCAAGAGATTTTATACCTCTATAATCAAGAGATCTCATAGCACTAAAATCAAGAGATCCTATAGCTCTAAATTCAAGAGATTTTATGGTTCTAAAATCAAGAGATCTTATAGCTGTTAAATTAAGAGATTTTATAGCTCTAAAATTTTATAGCTCTAAAATCAAGAGCTCTAAAATCTTATAGAGATTGTAAAATCAAGAGAGCTCTTAAAATCAAGAGATTTTATAGCTCTAAAATTTTATAGTTGTAAAATCTCTAAAATCAAGAGATCTTATAGCTGTAAAATCAAGAGATTTTATAGCTCTAAAATCAAAGCTCTTATAGCTCTAAAATCAAGAGATTTTATAACTCTAAAATCAAGAGATCTTATTTTAAAGAGATTTTATTGCTCTAAAATCAAGAGATCCTATAGCTGTAAAATCAAGATATTTAATAGCTCTAAAATCAAGAGATCTTTTAGCTGTAAAATCAAGAGATCTTATAGTTCTAAAATCAAGAGATCCTATAGCTCTAAAGTCAAGAAATTTTATAGCTCTAAAATCAAGATATCTTCTTACTAGATCTTATAGTTGTAAAATCAAGAGATCCTATAGCTCTAAATCCAAGAGATTTTATAGCTCTAAAATCAAGAGATCTAAAATATTTTATAGCTCTAAAATTAAGAGATCTTATAGCTGCAAAATAAAGAGACTTTATAGCTCCAAAATAAAGATATTTTATTGCTCTAAAATCAAGAGATTTTATAGCTAAAATCAAAATCAAGATCAAAAAGATTTTAAATGTAAATCAAGAGATTTTATAGCTCTAAAATCAAGAGATCTTATAGTAAAATCAAGATATTTTAGCTGTAAAATCAAGAGATCTTATAGCTGTAAAATCAAGAGATCTTATAGCTCTAAAATCAAGAGATTTTATAGCTCTAAAATCAAGAGCTCTTATAGCTGTAAAATCAAGAGATTTTATCTAAAATCAAAGATCTTAAGCTGTAAAATCAAGATATTTAATAGCTGTAAAATCAAAAGTTCTTTATAACTCTAAATTCAAGAGGTCTTATAGCTCCAAAATCTAGAGATTTTATAAAATCAAGAGATTTTATAGCTCTAAAATAAAGAAATTTTATAGCTCTAAAATAAAGAGATTTTATACTCTAAAATCATGAGATTTTATAGTTCTGAAGTCAAGAGGTTTTATAGCTCCAAAATCAAGAGACCTTACAACTCTCAAATCACGAGATTTTTATATAAAATCAAGAGATTTTATAGCTATAAAATCAAGAGATTTTATCCTCTATAATCAAGAGATCTCATAGCACTAAAATCAAGAGATCCTATTTAAATTCAAGAGATTTTATGGTTCTAAAATCAAGAGATCTTATAGCTGTTAAATTAAGAGATTTTATAGCTCTAAAATCAAGAGCTCTTATAGCTGTAAAATCAAGAGATTTTATAGCTCTAAAATCAAGAGATCTTATAGCTGTAAAATCAAGAGATTTTATAGCTCTAAAATCAAGAGCTCTTATAGCTCTAAAATCAAGAGATTTTATAGCTCTAAAATCAAGAGCTCTTATAGCTGTAAAATCAAGAGATTTTATAGCTCTAAAATCAAGAGATCTTATAGCTGTAAAATCAAGAGATTTTATAGCTCTAAAATCAAGAGCTCTTATAGCTGTAAAATCAAGAGATTTTATAGCTCTAAAATCAAGATATCTTATACCAGTAAAATAAAGAGATTTTATTCTTAAAATCAAGAGATCTAAAATCAAGATATTTAAGATCCTTAAAATAGCTGTAAAATCAAGAGATCTCTAAAATAGCTCAAAATCAAGAGATCTTATAGCTAAAATAAAATCAAGCTCTAAAGTCAAGAAATTTTATAGCTCCAAAATCAAGATATCTTCTATCACTAAAATCATGAGATCTTATAGTTGTAAAATCAAGAGATCCTATAGCTCTAAATCCAAGAGATTTTATAGCTCTAAAATCAAGAGATCCTATAGCTGTAAAATCAAGAGATTTTATAGCTCTAAAATTAAGAGATCTTATAGCTGCAAAATAAAGAGACTTTATAGCTCCAAAATCAAGATATCTTATGGCTCTAAAATCAAGAGATTTTTTAAATCAAGAATCTTATAGCTCAGAAGATTTTAAAGCTCTAAAATCAAGAGATCTTATAGCCCTAAAATCACGAGATCTTATAGCTCTAAAATCACGATATCTTATACCAGTAAAATCAAGAGATCTTATAGATCTAAAATCAAGAGATTTCATAGCTCCAAATTCAAGAGATCTTATAGCTATAAAATCAAGAGATTGTATAGCTCCAAAATCAAGAGATTTATAGCTCTAAAATCAAGAGATTTACAGCTCCAAAATCAAGAGATTTTATAGCTCTAAAATCGAGAGATTTATAGCCCCAAAATCAAGAGATGTTTTAACTCTAAAATCCAGAAATTTTATAGCTCTAAAATCAAGATATTGTATAGCTCTAAAATCAAGAGATCTTATAGCTCTAAAATCAAGAGATTTTATAGCTCCAAAATCAAGAGATTTTATTATAGCTCTAAAATCAAGAGAATTTAGAGCCCCAAAATAAAGAGATTTTATACCTCTAAAATCACGAGATCTTACAGCTCTAAAATCAAGAGATTTTATAGCTGTAAAATCATGAGATTTTATAGCTCTAAATCACGAGATCTTAGAGCTCCAAAATCACGAGATCTTATAGCTCTAAAATCACGAGATCTTATAGCTCTAAAATCAAGAGATCTTACAGCTCTAAAATCACGAGGTCTTATAGCTGTAAAATCAAGAGGTCTTATAGCTGTAAAATCAAGGGATCTTATAGCTCTAAAATCAAGAGATTTTATAGCTCTAAAATCAAGAGTAAGAGTTTTGTAAATATATATAAAATCAATAGTATGTATGTATATATATATTATATATATATATATATATATATATATATATATATATATATATATATATATATATAGTTATATATCTATATTATGAAAACAGCATCTATCTACATGTTACTTGGTGTAAAGAAATATTTTGGACCCAGAACATCCGAGTCATTTTTCGTTGAGAGTAAATTGCTTGCAGGTCACCTGTTTTCACATTCCCTAATGAGCGAGATACCTCCCTGCCTGTACCTTTACCGCCTAAAAATATGTTTTTATAGAAGGTAATTAATTAAAATCTTGGGTCCGAATGAAACGGGAGTAATTTTCTTCTAGCTGCAACTTTTGGCCAGCCCTATGAGAGCTGAAAGTCAGCTCAGTGGTCTGGTTAAACTACTTTAATAATAATAACAATCTAACTGCAACTGCTTTCATTCCTTTTACTCTACCGCCGTTTAAATTCTCTTTCTTCCCTCTTACTGTCCACCCTCTCCTAACAATTTATTCATAGTGCAAATGCTTTGAGGTTTTCCTCCCGTTACTCCTTTCAAACTTTTACTGTCAATTTCAGTTTCAACGCTGAATGGCCTTAGTTGCCCCGGTGCTTGGCATGTATGCCTAAATACATAAGTCAGTCAATCAGTCAAACCTTTCTTTTGACACCACTGAAATTTCCGGCCTGTAGTTTCGGAGCTGACGGAGACAACTACTGAGCCGGAAGTTATTACTTCCGGTGTTCGCTTTTGATCGGTAGACCCACATCCTTCCCGTCTGGAGAGCACCGTTTGTTCGCGCTCCCGATCATCTCTCGCCCAGATAACTAAAAAAGTGTGCAGTGTTCATTTAAAAGTGCGTCTTTTAAAAAGTCTTGCTTCCGTAATATTTCTTTCGGCTTCAGCCTTTTGAAATCTGGTGAACGTCCTTGCAAAAACAAAAAATCATAAAAATCCGTTATAACTATTGCTAGATCTTCTTAAAGTATAGGAATGATTTTTGATGAGTACCTTGAAAATTGGAATAATATGCTAGCTATTCCTACATCTCATTCGGGAATCTTAAGAGAGAATTTCTGATAACGAACCTTGATATTCATCATTACAAGCTGTTGCTACAGTACATCTCACTTGAAATTCTTAGGAAATGTATTCTAATAACGCATGCTGAGCGTTAGAATTACGCATAAACTATCGAAAACACGTTAAAAATGTCTTGCTTTCTGTACGGTCGCTACAGCGTATAATCAAGGCCACAGAAAATGGATCTATCTTTCGGTGGTCTCGGTATAATACCATATGAGCCGCAGCCCATGAAACTTTAACCACGGGCCGGTGGTGGCCTGGCCTATATCGATGCCAGAAGCACGATTATGGCTAACTTTACTTTAACCTTAAATAAAATAAAAGCCGAGTCTGGAGGGCTGCAATTTGGTATGTTTGATGATTGGAGGGTGGATGATCAACATACCAATTTACAGCCCCCCAGCCTCAATGTTTTTAAGATCTGAGGACGGACAGAAAAAGTGCTGACAGAATAAAGTGAGGACAGACAGACAAAGCCGGCACAACAGTTTTCTTTAATAGAAAACTAAAACTCCCCAAATATGTCAACTAGCGCATTTTTAGCAAAACATTGCCCAAATACCATCTGCGTATGTCCATGTCAAATTAAAAAAAAAAATTAAAAAAAATCCCCCCAATTTTTTTTTAATTTGAAAAAGCCCAGTAACGTGCGTGAGAGCCCTTGCAAAGAAAGGTCACATGTACACGAAGGTGAGCGTAAGCCAGGTTTGCTTTTAATTTAATACTTGCATTATCACGAGGGTCGGGAGGTCGTATCAGTATATCAGCAATATTGTAACTGCCACCTGGAATACGGGTTTCTCCCCCAAAAATCGATGGCCATAACGATTGGAAGAGGAAGAACGTGAACGAAGAAGAAGAAGAAGAAGAAGAAGAAGAAGAAGAAGAAGAAGAAGAAGAAGAAGAAGAAGAAGAAGAAGAACGTGAACGGGAAGAAGAATAGTAGGAACAAGAGGAAGAGAGGCAGGAATTGGCTTCTGTGACCTCATTGCTTTTGTGTGCTTTTCTTTGCTGGTGGTTTTGAGTCACGCACATGAAATGAGAGAGAGAGAGAGAGAATACAACTTATTTCTAAATGTGTAGAGAGAAATATACACAAAAAATGTGAGAGGGAATGCATAATTTTTTAGAAATAAAGAAGAGAGAGAGAGAGAGAATGTAATTTTTTTAAATACACAGAGTAATAGACAAGAATTTGTGAGAGGGAATGCATATTTTTATAAAGAGAGAGAGAGAGAGAGAGAGAGAGAGAGAGAGAGAGAGAGAGAGAGAGAGAGAATGTAAATTATTTCTAAATACAGAGATGGAGAGAAATAGACGAATACGTGAGAGGGAATTCATATCTTTTATATAAACAAAGTGAGAGAGAGAGAGAGAGAGAGAGAGAGAGAATGTAATTCTTTTAATACACAGAGTAATAGACAAGAATTTGTGAGAGGGAATGCATATTTTTATAAATAGAGAGAGAGAGAGAGAGAGAGAGAGAGAGAGAGAGAGAGAGAGAGAGAGAGAGAGAGAGAGAGAGAATGCAACTTATTTCTACATGCATAGAAATGCACACAAAAATGTGAGA
>NC_089789.1:6341614-6354114 GCF_040412425.1 Macrobrachium rosenbergii | reverse complement strand
TAATGGCTTTTAATAATATATATATATAAATATATATATATATGTATATATATGTATGTATATGTATATATATATATATATATATATATATATATATATATATATATATATATATATATATATATATATATATATATACTGTATATATATTATATATATTTATATATATATATATATATATATATATATTATATATATATATATATATATATATATATATATATATATATATATATTCATGAAATGCTCATGCGTAAGTGGCATTTGTCACTAACTTTAGTTAAAGGCAACACTTTCCCCTATTTCCTATACTTTTTCTAATCGTTAAGGATGATGTCTTGAAGGAAGAGACAGCTACGAATTTTGATGCCATAAAAGTTCATGTGAAAATTGTACTTCTTATGCTTACGTTACGATGGAAATATGATCAGTCCTTTTTAGTGAAAATTGATGAAAGGGTTAAACATCTTCTATAAATGAGCCCCTGTTATTTACGCCCAAAACTAATGATTTATAAGAATAATTTTGCTTCGACAACTCACATTACTATCGCAAAGCTTTGATCATGTAGAACACATGTCGAAGGGATATTTTGTTCACATTAATGATTTTGTGAAGTGTGAAAGAAAGCAGTCACCTACCACAATTAATCTAAAACTGCTTACTCTTGCTTGAAGGCACTGAGTGGACTTTCTTTGCTTTTTTACCATTCTTGTCCCTTCCCCTGTAAAATAAACACGTTGATATTTTGTTTTCCGTTAATCCAAAGCTGGTAACCTTCTGATTGACCGATAAAACACGCATTTCCTTAACCCTGTTTGATGAATCGCACGAGAAAGTAACATTGGCAGACTTTGGGGTTGGTTTTTGAAAATAGTTTTGCTTCAAAGACTTTTGCTGGAAAGGTAGTAATGTTAATTCAATTACCCATTTACTTCAGTGCTTCTGGGGAGAGAGAACCGCTGAAAACTGACCTGTGGTTAATTGGTGTCATATTTCGACATTTCTGTTGGTTTACGTAGATCTGTATCGCTTGCGTAGATATTTTCAGTCATAAATTTCTACATCTCGTTTGGGCCAAGCCCAGGTGTCTTTGCTGAAAGGCAGGGACATTGCCAATTGACCCACATAAGTCATAAGAGAAACTAAAACGTAAGCACCTAAACGTATGGAATTACCTGGACATACTGAACGCCTTGCATACAAGTGAGTTTGACCCAACTTCCCGATTTACCTGCTAAGCAAATCTGTGTCAATACTCAGAATCCTTATTCTTTTTAAGACCTCTGTGGCCAAGTAGGTAGCTCCCTAACCAGAGAGATCTAGAGTTCGATCCTAACTTGAGGTATAAATTTGATCTTGTTCATTAATTTTTTTTTTTTGTCATTTTCCAATTATTTATGAATATGGAGAAAGTCAGGATGCTGAAATATGTTAATTAAGAAATTAAATTTTATAACTTAAATGGAATGAAAGTGTAAGATTATTTTAGCAGCCAAAAGCGAGATTATCCTTCTCGCTTACATAAATAGTCTAAGATTATAAAACTTTCACGATTCAGTGTGCAGTGTGTGTTCGCCTCAATACTTTCATATTATTAATATCTCTTTCTCTCTCCATGCATGCATATATATATATATATATATATATATATATATATATATATATATATATATATATATATATATATATATATATATATATAAATGGATGTTACAGACTAAATACACACACAAAACAAAGCCACTACAACACCTTCTAAAACATAACAAACATCTCACACGTCTCGAACTCTCGCCATACCCGCGCAATAACTTTTCGCTGCTGGGAAGAAAGGGCGTTGGGTCAGGTATGATACATGAAACATACGTACCGGGGTCTAAGCGATGTCAGGCAGGGCAGCCTGATCGAGACCACAGGTCTACCAAAAAGCCAAATCAAAAAGTCCTTCAAAGAAGGCATCGTGCTTACCCCATACAAAAATGGGAATAAAAGCACGTTAAAAATAAGAAGAAGATATATATATATATATATATATATATATATATATATATATATATATATATATATATATATATATGTATATATGTATGTATGTATGTGTGTGTGTGTGTAAATTTACGCATGTACGGAGAGAGAAAGAGGTATTAATCATATGAAAGTATTGATGCGAATACACACTGCACATTTAATTGTGAAAGCTTCATAATTTTAGACAGACTGTTCATGTATAGGAGAAGGATAATCTCGCTCTTGGCAGCTAAAATAACCTTGCACTTTCATTCCATTTGCGTTATAAAATTTAATTTCACTTAATCTAACTTTACTTCACATGGTTTTGGAAATGATAAATCTTTAGCCTACACTTCTGAGAATAAAATAAAGGGCAAAGTGATCCCAGTTTCTTAGAACGAAGAATATATTCTAATCGGAAAATTCCTCTCCCATCACAACGAAATGTGAACGTCATAATCCATAACCGATCATTTGTATCGACGACGCAACATCATTTACGCAACGAATAAATGAGCCTCGCAAATGAGATTAATGAGGACTGAGAGATGAAAGGGAAACGCATCACTCATAATAATAAATAATAAATTCCGACTCTTTGCCCGAAGTCACATATACATATCGAAATTTGGCAAAACTCTTTGCAGTTGAATAGGAGGCTGAAATTTTAATCAGTCTCTTTAGAGTGATGATTTTTAGGTTTCTTTAAAAGAACACTATTATAGAGATAGCTGTTTGTCTGTCTGTTCGCACTTTTTGATGTCCTCCCTCAGATTTTAAAAACCAGTGAGGCTAGAGGGCTGCAAATTGTATGTTGATCACCCACCCTCAAATCATCAAGCCTACCAAATTGCAGCCCTCTGTCCTGTATAGTTTTGATTTGACTTAAGGTTAAAGTTAGCCATGATCGTGCGTCTGGCAACGCTATAGGTGCCAACAACACAGGCCTCTGCCGGCCAGTGATGCCGCGCCCCTACCCCTCCGTTCAGGGAGACTACAGCAGCAGCGTGACCTTCAAGCCTGAAAAGTTGGCTTGAAAAAAACTCTCCCGCCAATAGGAGATCAGCTCCCCGCCCCGACCAATCAAAATTCAGCAAGAGGCCTACCCCCTGCTGACCCCCGACTATATATTGAGTAGACACTGCTCTCGGAGTTTACGGGCTGCTCTAGGAGCAAGAGCCCGTGCTGGCACAAGGCCAGCTAAATCTGAAACAACAACCATCAACATCAATCTACTCCTAGCCGAAGCCGTGACCATACCCAGTTGGAACTGGGAGAAACGTTGTCGAAATAATTGTGTGTTCTAATTGACAAATCCATACATTGCAGAATACTCTACTGATTATGTCCTCCACATTTAAATACACAGACATATGGCATCCCTGAATTTCGACCATTTCCCTCCTGAAGATGAATAACACCGGAACGTTACTCGCCCGATGCAGTAGCAGAGAAAAAGCAATAATTAGAAAAATAGAGAAGACTCTGTACAAATTAAATGCAGCTGACGCAGCCATTTCAGTTAACATTACCTGTCTAAAAGAGGGGTTTCTCCCGAAATAATAATAATAATAATAATAATAATAATAATAATAATAATAATAATAATAATAATAATAATAATAATAATAATAATAATAATAGTAAATACTCATAGTAGCATGAGTCTTAAAATGGAGAAACAGATCCACAGTTATGTATATGTGCCTACTGTATATATAAAGATAAAACTGTACAGTTTTATCTTTAAATACCTGTACTGTGGATCTGTTTGTTCGGTAATAATAATAATAATAATAATAATAATAATAATAATAATAATAATAATAATAATAATATAGTGGCGAAGAAATCCACAGCAGTGTAAGTGTAAATATATATTAAAAATATATATACAAACGAGAGCTTTCGAATGGAGAGGGGGAATCGAGCAGGTTCTCGAAAGCTCTCGTTTAGATATTTATTTATAATATATATTTACATTACTTACACCGCTGTGGATTTCTTCACCATTATAGTGACTCATGCTATTGTGAAATTTTTTTTTTTAATAATAATAATAATAATAATAATAATAATAATAATAATAATAATAATAATAATAATAATTTCTTCAACATTTTAGTGACTCATGCTATTGTCAGATTTTTATGATTTTTATAATAATAATAATAATAATAATAATAATAAATATTAAGAGAGAAAAAGATAATTGAACGTCTCCCAACTAAATAACAGTCAGTAAACGAAGCGAAATAGGTGAATAAATGGATAAATACATAAATAAAAAAATAGCACCAAATTATGTACTCTACCCTCGATGAAGCGTTCTTCATAGAGGTATTTCTGCTCTCGTCCAAACTGGACCCTCTGGCTGGCAGTCAATGCAATAAAGAAGGGAACTGAATCAACATCGCATTCTGTCAATCATATGTGTGGAGAGAGAGAGAGAGAGAGAGAGAGAGAGAGAGAGAGAGAGAGAGAATGCTGACGAGTTCGCTTTCATATTTCGGGTCCATCGACAACAGAGGGTGCATTGTCCGTGGTTCCTCCTTCCCTTCAACTCTTTCTAAATCTCTTCTTCTTCTTCTTCATTTTGGAGTTTGGAACACGAAAACACAGAAGGCCCTTTTGTGTGCTTCCATCTTTCTGAATTATAATTTCAACGGGTTCTCTTGAGTTTGCGGTGCCTTAAATGAGCTACTTTTTCTCCGAAGCATTCTTCGTTGTTCGTCCTCAGTTTTTTTCAGTCAGAATTTTTATTTATATGTTATGAAATCACTTCAGCACACTAACAATTGAGTCTCTGAAACTTAAACGTCAAACTTTTAAGGGTATATACTGTAAGTGTATTTCCCCTAAAAATATTTTTCATCAACATTTGACCGCAGTATTATTCACTATCTATTATTCACTATGTACATAGAAGTCAGGTCAGGCCATTAATAAACAAATCCCCGAAATCACTGTACCGATTTACTGTATCTTGTAGAGGAGGCTTTGTTATGTTATATTATCTCTAGCAGCGTATATGTGGGATTGTAATAAATATTTCATTAGCTCCCTATTCCCAGATGAGGGCCAGGAACGAAGTTCCTCTACATAATTAGAATATCTGGCTGCTGTTTCACTGCCAGATCTTACTATAATCGAGTTGAGAAACGATTCAGAGTTTGTGGTTACCTGTGACATTTCTAGGCTGGAAGAGATCTTAATTTTTATTGTTTTGTCCACATATCTTTACGGCCAACAACTCGCGCAGGCATGAAGTCAGCTTAATCTAAACCAGTGGTTCTCAACCAGGGGGAAATTTCCCCTAGGGGGGGAATTTCAGAGTTTCAGGGGGTTAATTGTTACCACAGATTGGCAGGCTCAAACTGGCTCTAGGACCACACAAAATGCAGTGTGCATCCGTCCGCACTACTGAGAGGTCACGCTGGGCTTTCTCTCCGCTAGCTTGTGTGTTTGTGTTAGTATTTTGTTGGATATTATTTGGACTGCATCTTTTGAGGCAGACAATTTTGGAAAGGGGGGCGGGGTGGGGTGGGGGATTACACTCTGACATATGGTGAAAGGGTGCATGGGCGCAAATAAAAGATTGAGAACCACTGATTCTAAACAGACAGTGACAGATAGGCCCCATGTATGTTTTCTTAATATTATTTTTCGAGATATTTTGACTTTGAGCTATTTATATTCCAGTGCAAAGGCGCATCCCTTATGAAGTTACTGACCTTGTTTTTCCTTCCACACCTCAGTCAGTTAAAGAATAACGTCTATCAAGATCATATCTTGACACTGAGCAGCGCTGATTTGTCTTCGTGCAGATTGTTAAACACACAGTTTTAGCATTTGAATAGATAAACAAATGGAAAAATTTAGCATTTAGTTAGACTGACAAATGAACAAACCATTGTCGAATATCAATTCTGACGATCGTTCCAACAAGGAAAATACGAGAACTTGGAATATGAATCCACCGAAATACTTTGTTTTGGCAAGTCTCTTCTTCTTCTTCTTCTTCTTGATATTTCGGAAGCTGATTTTGAGAACCAGCTGACTGCTTCTCAACGTCTTCCCGATGCTCATGCATCGCTGGACCGACTCCTTCATCAAACGCCGTGAGGCGGCCCAAGCAAAAATCGTCCGTTTTCATTAATCCTTCATTTTCGTGCTCCTCCAATCTAGGAGTTCCAACACTTTTCCATTTTGTTGTCAGTTGCGTCTCTAGTCTGTTTTTAGGGACAAATGTTGGCACTGTTTCATTTTATTCCGTTATTTGTTGACTTTGCAGAAAGAATAAGTCACACTTTTCAGTTTCTCCTATTATTTCTTTATCCTTAGTTATGTGTTATATATATATATATATATATATATATATATATATATATATATATATATATATTTTACTATATATTTTACTAAAAATCCTCTCTTTCCACAAGAAATATTGATATCTTCATCCGTTTTTATTAAGGCACAACTACCGTGTTGAAATCTGACTATTCCGAATACGCCTGAGCAATTGACAGCAGTGATTTGGATCTCAGATAAATCTAGTTTGAATGATTTTTATTCCCCTTGGATGTAAGTTATTCCCAAGGCGTAGTGAGTTCGAGAATAAGAGATATTTGTGGTTTAATATTTGTGAGTATAAAGAAAGCCACTCGTGAGTAAGGTACAAAAAAATTCAGGGATGTACATTTCACAAAGTACCTCCATAGCTTCTGATGTAGACACTTTGTGAAAAATGTAGACGTTTTTGCGGATTTCTTTTACACCAGAATTTAGAGAAAATTATTGTGTTTCTTCGGTTTCATTCTTAAGATTCTTATTACTGAGCGGCTTGCGGGAATTAGGATTTTCTTTTAATTTTCCTATCCACTAAGCCAGTGCATAAAGCAGTTAATAAATTCTCCAAGCTTTTACATTTTTCAGTTCAGAAAGGGGTCCGCTGGCCAGAGTCATATATTTTTCTTTTGTCTTTAGGCCTAACACTGGGGGCCTAAGAAGAAAGAGCAATTGATGCGTATAATGAAGACAGTGACTGTGATACCTGGCGAGAATCATCAGTTGTAATTCCAACCTTTGTGTGTGTGAGTTTTTTCCTTTGGTATAATGAACCTGATATCAAGCGATGTTTGTGATGTAAAGTTTGTGTGTATAGAAGTCGAGTAGCGTCTGTAACAATGCACACACACATGCACGGTACTTTATTATATCCCCAGATATTAAGCCACAAATATCGTTCACTATCGAAATTACTAAACCTTGGGAATAACTTGGACTCAAGGGGGAATTATAATTATATCATTACAGCCACGTGGCCCAAGTCGACTGTTTATCGTTATATCTAAACCAAAGGCACAGGGTTAATCCACTTATCAGTTATAAATCCCCTTGGGTACAAGTTATTTCCAAAGTCTGAATGCAGTGGGTATTAATGGGCTGTACAGAATTATAATCTTGTATTGCAAAGCAAATACATTTCTCTCTGACGCCTCTAGAGGAGTTTTCTGGGACCCGAAATTTCAGTTTGTTTATTAAGTGCTTCCTATTTTGCATTAAATTCCATTTCTCATTTTTCCATACACTTTCAAACATTTTTGTTTGACATAAAAATACTGTCGCGTAAATCCTGGTCGAAGTAGTAACGTAAATTTCACCTCTGCATAATTTCACGGGTTGATGTTGGACATGACATTTCATCCTCAAATAATATTATTTGTAGTTCAAATATTGTAAAGAATTTAGGAAGCAGGAAGATTTGACAGGCGCAGGGATGGACCCCATACAATAAAGTCCCACGAAATAGGGGATATGGCCCTGTGGCCATTTTGTTTGTGCAATACCGACGTTCAAATGATACTGAAATATTCATCAATTTTCTCTTCCCTGATATTCCGGACTCTGCCTTTCGAGTTTGGCTAATGCAAGATTTCAGGTGACTTTAAGCCATAGTATTCGTGCCTTCTTAGCCTGGCTTATAAACGATTCCTATAGACTAATGAGTTTTCAGTGTATTATCGCATACACTGTGACATAAATATGACAGGGGAGTTTATACTTCTTCACATTATAGGCTTCCGTATGGCTTCTATAACTGAAGAAACAATTTCAATAATTGACGAAGTCCCGGAGTAGGGTAGCGCTGTTAGTGCACTTCATGTGGTGGTGCACTGTAGGCTTTACTTAAGGGTCTTCGCAGGTCCCTTCGGCCATAGTTACTGTACAATCCCATTCATTTATTTTATTGCACCTCCGTTCGTATTCCCTGCCTTCCATCTTACTTTCCACCCTTTCCTAACAATTGTTTCATTGTGCAAATGGGAGGTTATCCTCCCGTTACACATGTGAAACCCTTTCACTCTCAGTATCCATTTTAGCACTAAATGACTTCATAGGTCCCAGTGCTTGGCCTTCGGCCTAAATTTTTTCTACCACTCCATAGAAATTACGAAGCAAAATAACTAAAAAAGTGAGAGTCATACTAAAGACTAAATGTTGGGATATTATTATTATTATTATTATTATTATTATTATTATTATTATTATTATTATTATTATTATTATTATTATTATTAAATGAAATTGCTGCATCAGCTGCACTTAATTTGTAGAGACTCTTCTCTGTTTTTCTAATTATTGTCTTTTCTCTGCTACTGCATTGGGAAATAGTCGAAATTCAGGGATTCCATATATCTGTTTATTTAAGTATGGAGGACATAATCCGTAGAGTTCTCTACAATGTATGGATTTGTCAATTAGAGTATACAATTATTTCGCCAACGTTGACACCAAGCTGGACCTCGTCGTCTACTATCAAAACCGGCGTACGAGAGATTTAATCATGAAATTAACCCAACCCCACCGACAAGAGATCCTCTGAAACAAAATAGTGTGGGCTACCAGTTTAAAAGCCCTGTCCGTGGAAGTCCCGGCACATACATTGGTATGACCACTATGAAACTGTCGAAGAGGATTTCATGTCACGCACAGGAAGGAGCGATAAAATCCATACTAGAAACTCACACCAGGACGTCATCTCCCGTAACAGAATTATCAAAAACACCACGATAATTGGGAGAGCCCAGACTCGCGACATCTACGACAACTAGAAGCGCACCTCATCCAGCAAGAGAAACCTCTCAATACGAAGCAGGAAGTGCTCTTCGTTCCTACAAACTTAAGAAGGGCAAAAATACAAAGACCTGTGACCAACCCCAGAACGAGCGACACCCCCGGCCTAGAAACACCAGATCAGACGAACAATCCCGCCACCAATGGGAATAGACGTAGAACACCAGGCCGTGACGTCACGCAACGTCACGCACCGCCCAGTGACGCCACACCCCTACCCCTCCGGTCAGCGAGACTGCAGCAGTGTGACCTTCATGCCTGAAAAGTTGGCTTGAAGAAAACTCTCACCAGCCAATAGGAGACCAGCTCCCCGCCCCGGCCAATCAAAATTCAGCAAGAGGCCTACCCCCTGCTGACCCCCGACTATGTATTGAGTAGACACGTTCATCGACATCAATCTACTCCTACCCGAAGTCATGACCATACTCAGTTGGAATTGGGAGAAACGTTGGCGAAATAATTGTATACTTTAATTGACAAATCCATACATAGTAGAAAACTCTACGGATTATGTCTTCCATATTTAAATACACAAATATATGGAATCCCTGAATTTCTACTATTTCCCTCCTGAAGATGCATAACATCGGAACGTTACTCGCCCGATGCAGTAGCAGAGAAAAAGCAATAATTAGAAAAATAGAGAAGACTCTGTACAAATTAAATGCAGCTGATGCAGCAATTTCATTTAACATTACCTGTTTAAAAGAGGGTATTATTATTATTTTATTATTATTATTATTATTATTATTATTATTATTATTATTATTATTATTATTATTATTATTTCAGAATGTTAAAACTGTATGGAATGCTGTAGTCTAAACATCTGTAATCGTTGTTGAATGGGATCTATCGGGTCGTTCTGTTTAGTGACGCCAATTTATTTGTTCGATAGCTAGTGTTTTTTTTTTTTTTGAATTTGAAACAAATATTTGCTATGGTTTTTTAAGGTTTTTTTGTAGCCTTTTCTTAGACTTAATTTAAATGTTTCATGTAATGGAGCATTTCCTTGCAGATTGTAAAAAAAAAAGACTGATAATAGGTTGTTCGTTGTTGAAAACCAGGGTTTTTTATTATGATATCGTTTGTGATTATTGTTGTAGTGTGATTGTTCCCTCCTCTTTATGATTTCATGTAATAATGAATCGATGATTTATATGAAATAATAATTTTTTTTGAGAGAGAGCATTTTCCCTTATTCCTAATTTAAGGTTTTACGCACGAGTATGAAATTTCACATGACGTGGCTTGTCACAACTTTCGTTTTCACTTCACGTGGGCCCGTTTTTAGCTTTTAGTAAAAGAAAACTATTGTTTTATTCTGTCCGCCCACAGATCTTAAAAACCACAGAGGAGGCTAGAGGGCTACAAATTGGTATGTTGGTCATCCACCCTCTAATCGTCAAACATTGCAAATTACAGCCCTCTAGCCTCAGTGGTTTTTATTTGATTGAAGGTTAAAGTTAGCCATAATCGTGCTTCTGGCAACGATATAGGATAGGCCACCACCGGCCAGTGGTTAAAGTTTTATGGGCCGCGGCTCATACAGCATTATACCGAGACCACCGAAAGATAGATCTGTTGTCGGTGGCCTTGATTATACGCTGTAGCGGCTGTACAGAAAACCCGATTGCTCCGAAGAAACTTCGGCGCATTTTTTACTTGTTTATAGTTACATGTAACAGAGAGAGAGAGAGCGCGAGAGAGAGAGATAGAGAGAGAGACCCACACACACACACCTACTATTTATAGAAGTCATGAAGCCAGGTGTCTTCTTATAACCCCGTCTATCCCTGGCCGGAGCACCGCCCATTGTCCCAGGGGTCCGAGATTCCTATACTTTATTATTATTCCGTGATCTACATCAAAGAATAGACCCAACCTTTGATACACCAACACTATCCCGCCATTCCCATTCCCATTCCGGAACCTCACACACTCAAAAGAAAGGGGCTACACCCCCGCCCACCCCCACCCCTTCAGATCCCTCTCCCTCTCCCATTGAGCCTGAAATATGAGATTCTTGCTTCTAATACATTCTGGAACTGTCAGTATTAACCTCTATTTTTTCGTTTCGCCTTCGGTGTTGTCGTTAACCTAAATATTTTATCTTATTTGTTTGCACAGTTCGGGAATCTCATTTGAAGTATTAAAGTATTATTGCTGCTGAAAAAGGGCTGCGGTTAATGGCTCTTGACAAATGAATGTGTGAAATGCATTTATATTTCCTTATGGGATTTCGCTCTTGTGATTGTTTTCGTTACTTCCATAATGCTTTTCCATTTATTTATATTTTTTAAGACTTCATATGAGGCGCTCATTTCATTATTGCAAGACTTTTCTTATTTATATATTTTTTTTTCACGTTAAAAAGTTACTAGATTTCTTGTCCATAAGAGTTTGATCATTTACAGAACATTTTACGCTGTAGATGGGGCTATAGATTTTAATTCTGTAAAATGTTTTATCTATACTTTTCCTTTAGAGATAGCTCGGAGTGCGTGTCTTTGCTGGTACCTTCTGACAGTTTTAGTTTTCCGTAAAAGAAAACTATAGAGATGGCTATTTGTATGTCCGGCCGCAGTCATCAAACATACAAAATTTCAGCCTTCTAGCCTCAGTAGTTTTTATTTTATTTAAGGTTAAAGTTAGCCATTATCATGCGTCTGGCACCTCTATAAGTGCCAAAAACACAGGCCACCACCGGACAGTGGCTGAAAGTTTCATGGGCTGTGGCTGAGAGTTTCATACACCATTATGCGCTGTACAGAAAACTAGATAGCTAGCGCCGAAGAAACTTCGGCGCATTTTTTACTTGTTTCACAAAAGGATTAACGTGTTACCTGAGAAATTTCTAGGAAATGATGACGTCTGATGGGTTTTGAAATATCTGACAGAGAAGGTAAATTCTGTTGACTGCTTTCGTCCCATCACACTATTCAGAAAACTGTCATTATCGTCCTCTGTAATGAAGACATCCAAAATGGAAAAAGAAAACCAACGTTTTCATTTTGTACTGAAGAAATGTACCACCAATGAGGAAACCTAACGTACAATAACGCAAAGAAAATAGCAACTTTTACAAGTACCATACAGGACCAATCGTTTGATAAAGAGATAAACTATGGACACAGAAATTTGTAATAAGTTTCCTAAAGTGAAAAACCACCATCATTAATGCTAATTTGGTGCTTTAGCAGCAAGACTAATCACCAAAGCAAACACCAGCTGTTAATTTGACGCTGCCGATGACACCATTTTCATTTGTACCGCATTTAAAGTGCGATGAATAGAACTCTTGTGTTCAGGCGTCATGGTACGAACAGAGCAAATAACATTGCGAC
>NC_089789.1:6326614-6334114 GCF_040412425.1 Macrobrachium rosenbergii | reverse complement strand
TAAATGATATTAAGGAAAAAAAAAATGAGATGTGCATCCATGTGCCAGTACCCTTAAGAAAGCCTGTTATGTGCCTGGTGTGATACCTTTTGGATAACTAATTAGAGAATGACTGGCAAGAACTATTACAGCGGTTTTATTTCCATGTCCTATGCATCATTGGTTGCTTTCCGGAAGGAGAAATTACCCGTTAAAATATTCATTTCCGGATCTTGTTGTAATTTCATGCTTTCAACCTTAGTTGAAAAACCTTTGATGAATTTCACGCTCTCCGGAGGCTTGGTTGACGGACATTTTCAAAATTATTATGCACCTGACACCTTTCGTTAGATGGAAGTATTTACTTTGTTCTCTCTCTCTCTCTCTCTCTCTCTCTCTCTCTCTCTCTCTCTCTCTCTCTCTCTCTCTCTCTCTCTCTCTCTCTCACAGTGCCTACCTGACATCTCTCCATAGTTGTGAAATTATTATCTCTCTCTCTCTCTCTCTCTCTCTCTCTCTCTCTCTCTCTCTCTCTCTCTCTCTGTTCTTGGTAACAGCCCGTCTAACTCACAGTTGGATGACCCGTGTTCGAATCTCGAACAGGAAGAGAAGGGACGACTAGGTGCGTTCCCTTATATCCAGTATGTCTTTATGAATTATGTACCTGAGTGTTAATCGAGTGTTGCAGCTCGCAGCTAAGTAAAGGAGAGGACAAGAGAAGAAGAAAGAGAGAGAAAAAAAAAAACGCTGACCGTGAGTGTTTTTTTGTCCTATTAAAATATTTAGTATCGCCGTGTTTAGTACTAGCCCCTCGTGGATCAAGTGTCCTTAGGTGAATTGATGATTTCACGAATTCCCTGAAATTATCAGGGAGGATTTCTTGACATCCCTGGTTTCACAGTCTTACTGTAACACACACACACACTATATATATACGAGTATATATATATATATATATATATATATATATATATATATATATATATATATATATATATATATATATATATATATTACTCATACACTGTTAATTTCAAGTAATCGGACCTGGCCACACCTCTCGGCCACTTCCCACTTTGGCCGATGTCGGGTTTTGGCCGTAACATATATACCATCAAAACGGGAGGGCCTCGACGAGGTAATCCTTATACCAAAGAAACTATTCGTAAGTATTCTATAACGTTGTGGGAAACTTTTTCATCTGTAACAGAAATTCCATTTTTGTGGCCATTGGTACCTCTGTAGACCTGAGATATGTCACCTGTTTCTTGAAACACTTGTTGCCACAGTTATTACTGTGCTTGCCAGGAATCAGTCTTTGTGTTCCTTTAGCAAGTACAGCAAAGCATGATGAACGTTCTACAGTATTACAAAACGTTTGAAGGGTCGCATTGCTCATAAACTGTTGTTTACACTATTATAGTATTTATATACCCAGCGAGTGAACTTCTCACATATCTTCAAGACATTTCACTGTTCAAGGATTTGTATAAACGTTGATTTTTCCACATAATAAAAGAATAAATGTTTATGGCAGAAATCTAAATCATTCTTTGGATAAAGACAGTCAGCTTGTTCAGGTTGTCTTTGGTGTTAAATAAATTTTGCCGTGTGCCAGAGCGTCCCATAAAGTGTTCAGGTGTTTATTTTAAATATACTTTATTTATCTACGATGGCATGAGTGCATCACTTGTTTTTTGAAAAAAGACGCCAGATTTGCACATTTTACGGAATCGCTCCTATTTGAAACTTTTTGTCTTGGAAACTGTAAAGTTAGCTTCAACTTACATTCAGGCGTCTAAAGGTGAGAGACATCTCTCCTGGCATCTCGGTCTCATTTATATCTCTCGGGAGACCGAGAATTTGTCACGAAGATGGCTTTAGGTACCGCAGAAGCCAACTCTTTGGAGTCGTAAACCCGGGGAAAGGCCATAACAGCCTCCTCCTCCTCCTCCTCCTCCTCCTCCTCTTCTTCCTCCTCTTCTTCTTCACTTTATTTACAGGATCTCGGCTCTCGCTCGCTAAAAGGTTTTTTTGGCGATTCATAATATATCGTCACCACATATCATCACTGGGGTTAAATTACGAAGTAAACATTGCGAAAGAGTAAACAGGGTTACGATGTTTCATTCATTATGGCTTCATATTAGAGTGAGACAAGACGGGGACTATTTTAAGATGCTTTTAGTTTTCTGTAAAGAAAAATATTGTGCCGGCTTTTTCTGTCTGTCCGCACTTTTTCTGTCCGCCCTCAGATCTTAAAAACTACTGAGGCTAGAGGGCTGCAAATTGATATGTTGATCATTCACCCTCCAATCATCAAACATAGCAAAATCAGCTCTTTGACCTCAGTAGTTTTTATTTTATTTAAGGTTAAAGTTATCCATAATCGTGCTTCTGGCAACGTAAAGGATAGGTTGAAGTTTCATGAGCGCGGCTCATACAGCATTATACCAAGACCACCGAAAGATAGATCTATTTTCGGTGACCTTGATTATGCGCTGTGGCGGCTGTACAGAAAACCCGATTGCGCCGAAGAAACTTCGGCGCATGTTTTGCTTGTTCCTTTCGCAATATTGAAACCTGTAGTTTTTAAGTTTTTGTTATATGTATGTACATGACGTGGTCTGCTTTTTCTATCGTTTTCTATATGTTATTTCCCGATTTCTGAATCGATTCCAAAGGAAAAGTTGAAACGTAAAAGACAAGTGAGGTAAGAATGGGGGACGTTCCATTCTCCCTCAGAAGGAAATAATAATAATAATAATAATAATAATAATAATAATAATAATAATATAATAATAATAATAATATTATTATTATTATTATTATTATTATTATTATTATTATTATTATTATTATTATTATTATTATTATTATTATTAGTCAATGGAAATGTAATGTCACTAAAGGGAATCTGCCGGTCACAGTCTTCAGAAACGCATTTTCAATGGAAAAGTGACCCCTTCACTTGAATCATATGGGGCATTATACGAGGATGCTCTCTATTTCCTAACTGTACACAGTGTTTACAAACACGCGTAAAGGGTATCAATCTGATTAGAATGAAATAATACCCTCTATAAAATAAGATGTTTTAGTTTAAGGCAAGAGATTATCCCAAAGCCCTTTTTTTCAACTATGAATATTCGGGACCAAACACATTGTCATCTATCTATAACAATAAAATCCGAGTGGATCCTGTTTGCCCACCCCGGATCGGGAGGGTTGGGGGGGCAACCCTGTTTGTCTGGCCCAGGTGGGGTTGGAGTAGGTAGGGATCGGGAGGGTTGGGGAGACATGACACATCCACCCACCTCCTGCAACCCTGTTTGTCTGGCCCAGGTGGGGGTGGAGTAGGTATGGGATCGGGAGGGTAGGGAAGACATGACACAGCCACCCTCCTCCTGCAAACCTATTTTTCCGGCCCGGGTGGGGGCTGGGTAAGTAGGGATTCGGGAGGGTAGGGGAGACATGACGGGCGGGGTGCCGGGTTCCAGCGCAGCAAGCGCGCGCCATCAAGTTCATAACAAGAATAATTCCTGCCTTTTCAGATTTCAGTCGATTCTCATTTTAATAGTCATTAGATATCGTAATGTATGAGGCCTATTCTAGTTTTAAACCAGCGGTTCTCAAATTTTTTCAGTGGTGTGATAGATCACCATTAGCCCTGCCCCATTCCTCTTCAGTTATGTGAAGTTATAATATAAAGGAAAGAAAAATACTGGAATGCTTAATTTCTAATCTAATGCATTTTATATGTACGAAATTAATTTTACTTTTACCCAAGTCTTCAGAGATAAAGAATTTAGATTTTAGAAATTGTTCCTTTGACAAAAAATTAGAATTAAAGCATTGTTCTTTTATTACGAATTTATTTATTACTATTATTTATAAATTTACTGAATTTTACTCCAAAGAACTATTACTTTCATACGTGCCACGTTACCCGCCCCCCCCAGAAACGGCTTCATTGCCCCAGTTTGAGAACCACTCTTCTAAACACTTACGTTTGTTTCATAATTGTGATATTTTGGAGAAATATTCATCACGCTAAGAACTTGGCTATGAATACAAATGAATAATGCAATTGAGGGTTGTGACACTCAGATATCTGACGTCGATTAAGAATTTTGAAGCACATTCTAATAATAAAACTAGGTTCTATGTTAACCAAGAAAAGTGATTAGTTACGTGCAAATTACTACCAATTTTCCATTTGTTAAAGAGAAAAAAGAAAAAATTCTGCATCTATATTATGTCGGTGAAAAATATGAATTTCATTGCCAGCTATTTTACCATATCTAGGCGGCGTAAATATTCCTCCTTTGTAAAAGCACGAAACAGGTTTTTTACAAAACACAGATTTTCAAAAATGTAAATCACATATAATCAACATCCTTTTGATATTTTTGTGACTGTCAAAATATTCTGTGACGTCATGGTAAATCACCTCGCTACAAATACAGTGTTCAGACTCGACAGTTATCGACAGCTGTCCTAAACACTCGATTGTAACTGTTGCAATATTACTCCTCATTAAACGTTATAGGCAAAGTAAGGTGGAACTGTGAAGATGTATTCGGATGCTTTATATATATATATATATATATATATATATATATATATATATATATATATATATATATATATATATATATATATATATATATATATATATATATATATATATATATATATATATATATATATATATATTTGTCTTTTCCTGTAATACTACAGTGTAATATGAATATAAGAAGGCCCATAAAACACTATTTAAATGTTAAAACCATATATTTCGGGCACTTGCTTCTGTGCCCCCTGTTCACTGGTAGAATATGGACAGATGAAATGTTACAAGGGTATATATACAAAACATAAAGGTGTGGCCTTAAGTCTCCAATGGTATGAAGGTGACCGTTTCCTAAGAAGGAGGAGAATGACCAATTCCCTAGTGGTTTTTGGCCTCATTAGCTCCCATTTGGCAACGGATCTGGAGGTCACGTTTCTTGGGTCATCTTCTTCAGGAGGGGTCTGAGGATTAAAGCATCGATGTCGTCCGATTTCCAATGTCCTCCTGACAGGTTCATCTTGTTGGTTTGATTGATGATAGCAGATTCCAGCATCTTTCTTTTGTACGGACAGCTACTTTTGAAAACCAACTCCGCCCCACTCCAGTTTATGACATGTCCTGTATTTCTGATATGTAGGAAAATCCCCGAACTCTCCGAAGCGTAACGTACTGATCTTTTGTGCTCTGTTATTCTTTGCGAGAGCGATCTACCTGTCTCGCCTACGTAAATGTCATTACAATTGCTACACGGTATCTTGTAAACTCTGGCTTCTTCCCCTTTGTTATTTAAGTATACGTTAATGAGCGAACTCCCGATGGATTTGGGATAATGGAAAATGAAGGGATTGTTAGACCTGAGTTGTTCGGTGGCTTTGTCGTCTATCAAACCCCGTAATATGATCTGGCTTAGATACATAGATGATATCTTTACTTTCTGGGACAATAGCTGGGGGGACTTTAATGAATTTTTTAATAGGCTAAATTCGCTAGTTCCGACCATAAAATTTAAAACGGAATGGGAAAAGGACGGAAAACTGCCGTTCCTGGATGTACTGATCATAAGAAAACAGGACAGATATGCATTTACAGTATATAGAAAACCCACCTTCGCTGTTTCCTACATTCATTTCTTAAGCTACCACGACGTCTCTGTAAAAATCATGGTAGGGTGCAACTTATTCCTCAGAGGACTTAGGATATGTTCAAATGAGTACCTAGATAAAGAATTCAACACGATCCGCCAACACCTAACGCAACTGCTCTATCCACCACACATTATTGAGAGGGCTATTAACAAAGCGAATAAAATATACTATAGAGGTCCCACTCACAACAGACAAATAGATTTCAACAACAAAATAAAGCCTCCGTACCATGAAAACATCCAAAAAGCCACCGAACAACTCAGGTCTAACAATCCCTTCATTTTCCATTATCCCAAATCCATCGGGAGTTCGCTCATTAACGTGTACTTAAATATCAATGGGGAAGAAGCCAGAGTTTACAAGATACCGTGTAGCAATTGTAATGACATTTACATAGGCGAGACAGGTAGATCGCTCTCGCAAAGAATAACAGAGCACAAAAGATCAGTACGTTGCCGGAGAGTTCGGGATTTTCTAAGTATCAGAAATACAGGATATGTCATAAACTGGAGTGGGGCGGAGTTAGTTTTCAAAAGTAGCTGTCCGTACAAAAGAAAGATGCTGGAATCTGCTATCATCAATCAAACCAACAATATGAACCTGTCAGGAGGACATTGGAAATCGGACGACATCGACACTTTAATCCTCAGACCCCTCCTGAAGAAGATGACCCAAGAAACGCGATCTTCAGATCCGTCACCAAATGGGAGCTAATGAGGCCAAAAACCACTAGGGAATTGGTCATTCTCCTCCTTCTTAGGAAACGGTCACCTTCATACCATCGGAGACTTAAGGCCACACCTTTATGTTTTGTATATATACCCTTGTAACATTTCATCTGTCCATATTCTACCAGTGAACAGGGCACAGAAGCAAGTGCCCGAAATATATGGTTTCAACGTTTAAATAGTGTTTTATGGGCCTTCTTATATTCATATATATATATATATATATATATATATATATATATATATATATATATATATATATATATATATATATATATATATATATATATATATATATATATATATATGTTATATATTTATATTATATATATGTATAATGTTACGTGGGTCATTCGGCTGATGAGTTTAATAATTAATTACTGTGATTTATATAGCTTTTGCTTTACCTAAGTCCCATGTAATCCTATCAACTAAGGCAAAAATTTACCAAAAAAAGACTGATAATTAACTTAATTAGATCGGTCTCCAGTTGAAACTAGGTTACTGAATATATTGATTTATTCCGAACACATGACTTAAATAAACAACATTACTCAAACATGTTGTTCAACAAAAAGAATAAAAGAAATAAAAAAATGTCTTACGGGAGCTAATAACAGCTCCAACTTCGTCCCATTTCGGACACAAGATATTTCAACATAAGTAAGTGGATGAAGCAATGGCTGGGGAACTCTTGTGACGCACCTATAAGCAATTTCAAGCGCAGGACTCGAGTACAGTGTCGTGCTAATCCTTCTCCAAACAAGATTCTGGCCAGGTCCCAAGGCGTGCCTGATTCTGGAAGAGACGTATCCAGATAACTCTTTGATATCAAGGACCTCTCACTTATCAATAATTGACTGCAAGGGATGTATCTTAGATCAAGAATATTACGTTAACACCATGGAGGATAATTTATGCAATCTCACTAGTCAACAATAATTGTACTTCATATATTTGACTTCATAAATGGGATACGGTTTTACTAGGATTTTCCTTAGTCAGTGACTGTTTAAGAGAGAGGGAAACTTGAAACATGAAATAATAGTGATAAGGCTACAGGAAGGTAATT
>NC_089789.1:6319114-6321614 GCF_040412425.1 Macrobrachium rosenbergii | reverse complement strand
AAACCTAGGTTCCTGTTATGAATTGTACATCATCCACGATGCATGTCTGTTTTCTAAATAAAAAAAATATTAAATAAAAGTAAATTGTATGGAATTTCTAAGTCATATATATATATATATATATATATATATATATATATATATATATATATATATATATATATATATATATATATATAAATATATATCAAAGGCATATTCAGGTCTCCTTGGAAGGTAATGATCAGTTGTTGTTTTCATATCTCCTGTCTTCCTTCCACCTGGATCGAGTTTGGTGGGCGGAACCACTCAAACATTAGTTTGAGAATGATGCCTCGGATTATCCCTAGTACTTTTGACCGATTCCGATTCCTTGTTTCATGGACAATGGCAGATTTAGTGATCTCCCTTTTGTACAGGCAAGTTAAACGACTTTTACTTTCCCCATGAATTTTGACCGTCGACAAGGGAATTCCGAAGTGACCAACATCAATGAAAGAAGGAACCGGAATCTTTCAAAAGGACTCGTTATAATTCCAGGCCCTAATATCAAGCCCATCAAATTCGCCGCGGGTGGGAGGTAAACAACAGACGATCATTTCAGGCAATACCACCTACGTCGTTACCTTACAAATTTCTATATTAGCCAGTTATCAATATCATAGTCAAACCAAAATGACCACGAACATGCAGTACGTTTTAGACATTGCCACTTTTCCCAGATTTCATTCATAAAAGTTTGACCTAAGTTTGGATATCGCGTAGATATGACAAACACGTCGCCACACCTTCCCATACTAGGTCTGAAACAGTAAACAGCTTGACACTTGTTCTGCGTATCTAACCGTGAAGACGTAAAATTAATTGAAATCTGAAGAATTGAAGGCATACATTAAAGTGCTTTGAACAAAAGTAGGGTGAGGATGATCTAGTTTCTAATCACCTAAATAAATTATACTAATGCCCAATATCTAGGCCAGACTCACTAATGAAAATAAATGCTACAACACGAACAAAAAAAAATATATACTATTATTGACTTCTCCAGTGATGGCAGATTTGTAAATTAACTCGGCCTTGTCCCGGAACGGCCTCTTTCTTCTAGACAGCCCGGGGGAGGGATAATTAGGATTTTATGACCGGATTAACTGTAGTCGGATTTTAAGTCAGGAAGAAGTTTGGAAACGTACCTAATGACACCCATATTGTGTGTACAGAGTTTCTATGTGCACTATAAATCCAAATATACACTCACATATGTGTACACACATATATATATATATATATATATATATATATATATATATATATATATATATACGTATATATATAACATCATGTATACTAGTTGTTCTTTTTATAGTTGTTAGAATTCTCGAACGTTATGAATTATCAATGCCAAAATTGTTAGGTTTGAATTACTGTATATGAAATTCTGTATATGACATCTGGTGTTCAAAGGAGGGTAAAGAACAATACAAAGAAAAGGTATCTCTCTCTCTCTCTCTCTCTCTCTCTCTCTCTCTCTCTCTCTCTCTCTCTCTCTATACAACTAAAAGATAAATTTGATTAAGAAAATGGTGATACCGATAAATTTCATCATCTAGTTTTACAGATTTTCCTTTATCGATGTAATGAAACTGCCACTGTTGTCAAATACGAAATCTTATGCCCGGAAATTACTGGCAACCCGTTCACAATCATCAAATACAGACCGCATTTTCCTGTCTTTACCTTGTTAGCCTCTGTTGTCGTTTTCATCATTCTCATTGTCGGATGAATTTTCAGCATTGTCTCTTGTGCAAGAATTTTGTACGTAACTTTCATTTACATTATGGTCTTTGTGTATTGTTTCATGTTTGAATGTTTGTTCGTTCTAGATCTAACCCTGTGATCTGTGACGTTTCAGAGTTTATTCATAAGTAACAACAATTAGTTACTCGAATTTTTTTATATATATATATATATATATATATATATATATATATATATATATATATATATATATATATATATATATATAATATATACATATATATATGCGTGTGTATAGCGACATAAAATAATATACACAGCTTCTGAAGTAATTTTTATGAAATGCTAAAGTTAAATTGATGAAATAAATTAGCAATTTAGAATAAGTAAACAAAGCATTTTTCGGTCGTTATTCAGAATGAAGCGCATCTGGAGTTCAGTCACATGCACTGAACCTATCGTAAAATAATAAAACAGTCAAGTGAGTACATTTTCAATATTTCAGTTGGAATAATGTCAATAAACCACAGTTACTTATCGTTTTTCATTTGCGCTAGAGCTGGAAAAGAAAAACAGAGAAGAAAGTAACTCATTACCGATACAAAGCTGGATTAGATAGGATTATAGCCCTTCTACCCCATGCGTCCAAAGACCAAAATTCCGTGTAAGAGAACAAACCAGCCCAGCAGTGTTGTCTCGCTACATAGCGATGTCGCCAAGTGACTGTCGAATTCCCGCATTAGATACAGAATATCAGGAAAATTGT
>NC_089789.1:6284114-6316614 GCF_040412425.1 Macrobrachium rosenbergii | reverse complement strand
TCTGTCTATCTATCTATCTGTTTATTTGTCTGTCTGGCTGTCCATCTGACTGTGTGTCTGTCTGTCCGTCTATCTCTTTGTCTGTCTGAATAACAGAATATGTAACTCTTCTTCAATTACATCTCCATTCTCAAGTCTGTCCCTCACCAGTGAAGCACTGCAAGAGTACGACCCACTATATTAGCCGCCATTTTTGCAGCTGTGGCTGAGATTTTCTGTAAATAAAATGCAGAAGAAGAAGAAGAAGAAGATGTTATGGCTCTCTCGGGTTTTATGAATCCGACGCACTTCATTCCGCCTGGATGACAAATTGCAACTCTCCCGAGAAAAATGTGTGACACCATAATGCAAAGCTCTGTAAATGTTTACTAAGGAATAAGGGGCAAAATATATGTTAGAGGTCCATTTGTTTATTCCTGGTCCTTTGAAGATGTTACGAAAGATAAAAGACATTGTGGTGTTTCCTTTCCACGGTTGGTAGTTTCCATCTGTCTAAATTTATCCGGGTTGTTGAATCTAAACAAGAGTTCTTTGTTTTATTTCATGCTGTTTTGTGGAATCTGAACGAGAGTTTTTTTTTTCTATTTAATGCGGTGTTGTGGAATCTAAACGTGAGTTCTTTTTTATTTAATGCTGTTTTGTAGAATCTAAACAAGAGTTCTTTTTTTAATTTCATGATATTTTTGGAATGTTAACGAGAGTTTTTATTTATTTAATGCTGTTTCGTGGAATCTAAACAAAAATTTTTTTTTTTATTTGATGCTGCTTTGTTAATTCAGCGAGTATTATTATTCGACATATAATCTGAGAACCTTGATGACAGAAAAGAACGTTAATTTTGCAAATACTGTTGAGATAATAGGAAAAGCAATTATGTCTCTAATTTAACCAAAAAGGACTATATAGAGCATATAAGTGTAACTAAAAATATACTTGAAAGTTGTACAACTGATTAGTAGTAGGAGAGTTCACTGTAAGATTTTCCGTATTAGAGGCACAACTCAATAAAAAATACACTTTTTCCTTTCTTGCGTTTTGTGTCTACGACAAAATACAATCTCGTTTTGCATTTGGGCCTTATTTGTTTATCTCAGGAGGACGAATATTTGTGGCTTCAGCTACCAGTGGAGTCAGGTCTTTTGATTCGTGAATACTGCAAATAGACATCTCTGCTTCTTCTTCTTCTTTACTAAATTCACAGAACCTCAATTCATTTCATGTACAACTCCGTAGGGGGGCTAGTGCCATCAGTGCACCTCATGGGGTACACTTTAGGCATTACTAAAGGTTCTCTGCAGCGTCCCTTCGGCCCCTAGCTGCAACCCCTTTTATTCCTTTTACTGTACCTCCATTCATATTATCTTTCTTCCATCTACTGTAGCTATCCACCCTCTCCAAACAATTATTTCAAAGTGCAACTGCTTTGAGGTTTTCCTCCGGTTACATCTTTCAAACCTACTTACGGTCAATTTCCTTTCCAGCGCTGAATGGCCTCATAGGTCCCAGTGCTTGGCCTTTGGCCTAAACTCTATATTCCATTCCATTCCATTTCATGTGCAAGTTTATAAACGGCATGATTTTTTGTTTATGAAATTATGAGTATTAATAGTTGATGCTTTTGGTTAATAGCACACTTTCTGTGAGTTCTTCAATAAGACTGGTATTTTCACTGAAGTTATTTCATCTGTTATTAATATCGTTTTAGTGCTTATTACTTTTCATGCAATTGAATTGGAGATCCATATCTGAGAGAGAGAGAGAGAGAGAGAGAGAGAGAGAGAGAGAGAGAGAGAGAGAGATTAAATCAGTAACATGGATATAAACCTAATGTAAAATACATTATGATAATCAGTTATATATAAAAGTAATCAAAGACAGTTAAGCCTACCTGAGCGAGCCCCCAGACAATAGACATCAAAAGATACCCAGAAAGGTCGCGACACAGCACATGGCTGTGCCCAGCCTATGTGATCAAAGGTTATACGGTCACTTTCCTGCGGAGGGCAGCAGCAGCGGACTGTGACACACCTGTCACGGCGTAGCAGCTGCACAGAATAGCTGAACAGCTGTTCAGATCAACTATGCAAGACATAATTGAAAGGATGGAAGGGCCGAGCGGTGGGGCCCAAGTGGCCAATAAAATCGTCCTTTATATGGTAATCCCAATCATCAAAGCAAGTCATAAAGATGATCTTCTCCTCTGTTCTTCTATTTCTCTCTCTCTCTCTCTCTCTCTCTCTCTCTCTCTCTCTTCCTCTGCATTTCTTATTCGAGTTTCTTCTTCCTCCCTTTTCTGCACATTTCTTGTTCTTTTTTTCTTCTTCCCCCATCTTTGATTTGTTCCTAATTTTGGTGTCAAAGGTGATCTTCTCTGTTCTTCTGTCTCTCTCGTTATTTCTTTCTCTCGTTTTTTCCTCTGCATTTCTTGTTCGATTTTCTTCCTCCTCCATCTCTCCTTTAGCTTTGGCATGGTTTTCATCAGGATTTTGCATTGGTTTCCTCATTGAGTTTCTCGTAGTTAATCTGAAATTTAAATTCGGAATTACTGGTCTCCCTTTTGCTCTGTGTTCCCAGTATCCTCACTCTTCTTTTCATCTGCTCTGTTATCCAGTTTAGCTGGTCCGCTGGTACAGTGGTTAGTGTCGTGGCATGCCACTAAGATGTCGGGGGTTCGCGTCTACCCCAGGCTGATGAAAAATTACTGGCTCTGTAATCATGATCAGTTATTGCAGCAGTGTGGGGTCTGCAGTGAGAGGTTGAAACCAACATATTCTTTGGAAGCTTGAATTTGTGTAATTGTCTCTTTACAACGGTCCTTTTAACCTTGTTTGAAGGCACTCTCAAGGACACATTTCTTTTGTTATTTTTTTAGTGGTATATTCAGATCTGACTAGATTTCATTCTCAGTATACACACAATAATGTGTATATATATATATATACATATATATATATATATATATATATATATATATATATATATATATATATATATATATATATATATTATATATATTATATATATATTTCTTTGACTTTGGTGTGCTTGTTCCATGTCCATGTGAATAGGTTTCATCTACTAAAATAATAATAATAATAATAATAATAATAATAATAATAATAATAATAATAATAATGATAATAATTCCATTCTTGATACAATACTTACGTTCTTCAAACTTCTATTGCTCCTTTCATTTCACACTCTTCCACTAATTTCACTTCCCATATTGGATTTTGTACCCTTTTTATTTAAGTTTCCCGTCTGTGTCTTGCCTGTTGTCTAACTATCTATCTATCTGTCTATCTGTCTGTCTGTCTATCTATAAATAAAGACAAAATCCACGAAGGAAAGAGAAACAATGGAGTGCTGCATTCCATTGTTTTTCTTTCATTCGTGGATTTTGTCTTCATTTATTTTGTTTATTTATTCATATGTTCTATATATTCATCACGTTCCATATCTTCGTAATTCAGTTATACATCCATCCATATATATGTATATATATACTTTTACATGTATATAAATACAGTTATACTATTTATATATATATATATATATATATATATATATATATGTAAAATTTTCAACCCAAACCTTCACCAGCTTTTAATTTCATTCCCCTACTTCCACTTTCATCCCCTCATTTTTCTTTATTCTCTTCTGCCAATATTTACCTTCCTCTCCCCCCTTTGTTTCTTTCCTCGTACTTTTTAACTTCCTCCTCCAAGATAATTCCCTTCTTCCCCATCCCCCCCCCCTCTCATTTTTACCTCCTGCTCCCAATCATATGTTGTGACCTTGAAATACAGCCATATCTTTCTCTTCTATTTGAATTCCTCTTATTATATTATACATTATTTTGCCATTCCGTCAGTTCATCTGTAATCTCCTGCCCAACTGTTATGAGGGGGAGCGTGTGTGTGTGTGTGTGTGTGTGTGTGTGCGCGCGCGCACTTGGGGAGGAGAGATGGGAAGGAGGGGGAGGAGTTGTTTTGGTATGGGTAAAGCTTCTCCGTTATAATCGCGTTTACTCAGTAATTGGTTCGCCTCAGGTGTCTCTACACGTCACCTGGATCCGAGTGGTAGTCATACAACCAATGTCTTTAAACCCTGGGTTGTGTAATTGCCTCTTTACAACGGTCCTTTAAGTTTCCTAGCTAGAAGACACTCTCAAGGACACTTTTCTTCTTTATTTTTTTTTTTTTAGTGGTATATTCAGGTCTGACTAGATTTTATTCACAGTATACACACACACACATATATATATATATATATATATATATATATATATATATATATATATATATATATATATATATATATATATATATATATATTTTTTCTTTGACTTTTACATATTTTCACATTTGAGGATTATAAACAGTGGAAAATTGCTATACAAAATCAATACTCATACTTTATATGAAGCGATCTCTACAATAATAATAATAATAATAATAATAATAATAATAATAATAATAATAATAATAATAATAATAGTGAAGATATCTACAATAATGTAAGTGCAATATTTATTTAGAAATACGTATAGGCTACCGTATACATTTTTAAATACATATTTGCAATTACATCATTGTTGATTCTTTTTAGTGGCTCATGTGAGTATGAGATTTTTACGAATAATAATAATAATAATAATAATAATAATAATAATAATAATAATAATAATAATAATATATTCCCACTCTCCTTCTCTCCCTTAATTCATCTCACATTCCCGTTTCGCGTCATTTCTTTCCTTCTCTCCTTTCATCTTAGATACTTTTTCCTCGGGTTTTATGAATATATTACTCGACCGTTTTCCCCATAATACGACCCTTTATTGCTCTTCCTTTCTCATTTAGTCTCCATGATGAAAATCTCCGTTTCTTCTTTCCTTTACGGTTTATGTCAGACTGCGCTTTCACTCTTTTAGAAAGCGATTCTTGCGTCAAAATCACGTTTCATATTGGAGGCGGTTTCTGTAGAAAGCAGGTTGGGAGATATGAAGAGGCAAGGGGCAATATTTGTTATCAAGATAATATTTATTATATATTTCTGCGTCTTATTGGGCTTTTACGGTAATTCAGATCTTGATTATTGCGTCTAAGTCTAACCTCTTTTGTTATTTTTGTTTTTCTCCTCCTCCTCCTCATTCCACCCTCCTAATTTTTTTCCCCGACTTCTTCTTCTTCTTCTTCTTCTTCTTCTTCTTCTTCTTCTTCTTCTTCTTCTTCTTCTTCTTCTTCTTCAGATGAAAACCCTTAATGACAGAGGCAACAGACTATAATCTGTGGTTCAACAAGAAGTAGTTTATATTTATATTAAAAAAATATCTGTACATTCTACTGCCCTCAATTGACAGTAGACCACATTAAGAACCCCACAACCGATCCCAGAAAGTGACCAGAAATTCCTGGAGTCACATTCTCCTGTGGTCGCTCTCCCGTCCATCCATGTGACCCGTTTCTTTGCTCCAGACGGAGGGCAAGGTCTCTAGAGAGCATAGGGCTCTCTAGACCTTGACGGAGGGAAGGATTCCGTTCGGGCGGAAGCGAGAGGCTTGTTTGCTTGTTTTCCATCTGCTCGAACTCAAGGCTTCCTTCTCCCTCGGATGCGGTTCTTGGGTGGAGTTCCTTTAAGGTATTGAGGCTTGAAAGGATAATATTCATAAGAATTATATATTTCTGATGGTCGTTTCAAATTCAGCTTTTTCGTTTTCTGTAAAAGAAAACTATTGTGACGGCTTTGTCTGTTCGTCCGCACTTTTTCTGTCCGCCCTCAGATCTTAAAAACTTCTGAGGCTAGAGGGCTGCAAATTGGTATGTAGATCATCCACCCTCCAATCATCAGACATACCAAATTGCAGACCTCTAGCCTCAGTAGTTTTTATTTGATTTAAGGTTAAAGTTAGCCATAATCGTGCTTCTGGCAACAATATAGGAAAGGCCACCACCGGGCCGTGGCTAAAGTTTCATGGACCGCGGTTCATTCAG
Source organism: Macrobrachium rosenbergii (assembly GCF_040412425.1). Taxonomy (NCBI): domain Eukaryota; kingdom Metazoa; phylum Arthropoda; class Malacostraca; order Decapoda; family Palaemonidae; genus Macrobrachium; species Macrobrachium rosenbergii. The sequence goes on along the minus strand of NC_089789.1, from coordinate 6,310,615 downwards.
CATTATACCGAGACCACCAAAAGATAGATCTATTTTCGGTGGCCTTGATAATACGCCTTAGCGGCCGTACAGAAAACTCGATTGCGTCGAAGAAACTTTGGCGCATTTTTTACTTGTTTTGTGATTGTGAAGTATTTCGTAGCGGCTAATATTTGGGAGGTTTAGTTTAGTTTATTTGGATTTAAAGAAACAAAAGTATAGCTCGTGTTTCAACCATCATCAACAAAAACAAACACAGTCATGGGTATACAAGAGAGAGAGAGAGAGAGAGAGAGAGAGAGAGAGAGAAGAGAGAGAATCATAATATTAGCCAAGTCCGTCGTAAAACAAGATAACGATCGTAAAACCATGTCCCCAGTTATTGAAAGTCACACTCGAAGGTGAACAAAGAAATTTCTTTGTGGTTCCTTCTGTAAGGTGTAGTGGAAGGATAGAAAACATTAATACTATATATATATATATATATATATATATATATATATATATATATATATATATATATATATATATATATATATATATATATATATTTATATATACATGTATATATATAAATATATATATATATATATATATATATATATATATATATATATATATATATATATTTTCATGATGTTGCCTTGTAATACGTATATCCTCCTATAATATTGACATATTTACTTTTTCATGTGTTATGTTTAATGATAATGGTTGTTGAAGTGTCATATTTAGTTTGACATCAGATCTCAAAAGTACTAATGATTACTTGATAGCGTAATTTAGAATTGTTGTTATAATTTTAATAGTAACGTAATTTAGAACGAATATCTTTCTTGGTAAAAGCGTAGTATGTGAACACGTGTGTGTGTCCAGGAAGGGCTTGTTTTATTTCAATTGTCATCAGTTCAGATAAGAGGGAACGCTTTGTTTTGGGTTAGCGATGACAGATTTGCAAAACAAACGCCAATTCGTCCCATACGGGCTCAAGACGAGTGATTTCATGTTGTTGCATGCATTGTTTGAGTCACGTTCGCCACTTTGAGAGAAAGAATACGTGTCCTGATCAATTACGTCATGTTTTGTAAGATGCGTTCAAAACGTTTTGCTGGGATGACGTAACTTTCCTTCTAGAAGCTTCTCCATTGTATCTCGCACCCAAAACGCTTTAATGACGTCACCTCCCTGCTTCTAGAACTTTTATATCTCGTACCCAAAATGCTTTAATGACATCATGTAATTGTTTCACGTATTACTGGAATCCTAAAATTTGTTTGATTCTGATTTCTGAGACCAGTCGATTTGGTTCCATATCTCTCTCTCTCTCTCTCATTCCTAATTAGGAAGAGATTACTTTTAACGTAAATTTTGTGGTCACTTTTAACATTAACTTTTGAGATCTGAATTTAGCAAAGTTATTTAGTTCGTAACGGCGCCTGGTAAAAAGTGTGTATTGTGTAACGCAGCTGCAGCAAGTGATTTACAGAGGTTTTCACAAGTTGTGTAAGGTAACGTGAAATTTTACTTATTGATACCATGGTATGATAAGTTAGGAGGTTATGGTGTGATAAGTTAGGAAATTTTGAACAAGTGAAATCATTATTGATAAATCTTACGTGTATTTTTGTGTGTTTTTCTATTTACAATTTCTTTATATTTTCACATTTTTTTATGTTTGTGATGTAACATTTATTTACATAGCATTGTAAATATTTCTTGGTAATTTAACATTGCATACTTGATTTAACATTGCATACTTAATTTAACATTGCATACTTGATTTCATTTATTGAGATTTTCTTTTTAAATCTTGAGTGATTCTTGATAGTTTAAATTTTACTTGATTAATTTAAATTCCTGATAAAGTTTTTGTGAATTAGTTTTGTTTCATAATTTAATTCAAGAATTCATGAGTTTTGTGTTATTTTCAACTAATAGTAAATTTTTCAGATTGTGAATTCTAATTAATTGTGAATTCTAGTTATAAACTTTGAATCTGAAAATAAATTTTTGTATTTAACATTTTTAGAAAAACAGTGTTTCATTTATTGATCACCAGTGAATAGGATTGATTGTGTGTGCATAAGGCAAAGTGATAAACATGTTTTGTTCTTTTAGTTTTGCTAAAGTGAATTAAGACCAGGGAAACAGTTAGAGTTTTTTTGATGGAGTGATGCCCTTTTACTCTAGAAGATTTCTAGTTTAATTTTTTATACCTCACACATATTCTGACGAACTTAGTTTGATTTTTCAAGTGATTGATAAATAAGTTTTTTCTTAAGGGATCACTGTTACCTTTAGAGTACTCAGTCGTAACAATTAATGTTATGAGAGTTCAGGTATCTGGCTGAAGTGAGGTATATTTTGAATCTTGAGATTAGTTGTGTAATAACCAGGTACTTGATACGCATCGTGACAATATATATATATATATATATATATATATATATATATATATATATATGTATGTATATACGAGTAAATTGTATATATATATATATATATATATATATATATATATATTATATATATATATTATATATATAATATACATATATATTATATATATATATATATATATATATATATATATATATATATATATATATATATATATATATATATATATATATATATATATATATATATATATATATATATACAAATATATACTGTGTATACATACATACTTATCCATAGGTATGATTTTGTTCTTGATTTATTTAAATCCTGACTCATGTATCTAATTAGTACGAATCACTTTGCACATCAAGAAAAAACTGTTATTCAGTATTAAACTCAAAGTAAACGAATTTTGGTGACAAAGGGCATTTCTAATGATATTGTCAAGAATACCTTTATATAGTATTCATAGAAAGACTTCCTATTTGAGAGAGAGAGAGAGACTTTATGAGAACAAATCAGAAAAGCAAAAATAACTTCACCGCTCAAAGCAGGATAATCCCTTTGCAAGTGTGGAGGGCATCCAGAGGAGAGAGAACGATACTTAGTGGGAGGGAGAGGGGAGGGAGGGAGGAGGAGGAGGAGGAGGAGGAGGAGGAGGAGGAGTGAGGAGTTATCAGAGTGAGGCACACCTTCTATTGGATTACGACGGTCGAGAGAGCGAATAATTCCCACAATCCTCTTCTCAAAAGCGGGTCAACACGGCAGCCAGCCCCATACGTCACGGGTCATGTTGGGCTTTGTTAGGGGAGTTCTGGGTCTTCCAGGACCCGCAAGTATATTTAAGTGTTATTAAAATAAAAAAAAAAACTTATGGGACATTTAGTTCTTCATTCACGTTGTGAAGCAGTTCAGGAATGATTAAATGTTTTAAAGAAGGACTTCTTCTCGATTCAGCTAAGAGGAATGTTAATTTTCGGGTATCAGGTTATTCAAGAAGTCCGCGATCAAAGAATCATGTTGACTTTCTCACCTCTCCTTTGTATGCATTCATCTTTTTATGCAAAAGCAAATGCACAGTAAATTAAAGCAAACCGCCTAACCATGTGTGACATTAGGAATGCAGATTTGCAGATCATATATCAGATTTTTGTTGTGTGTTGAATGCAACTTTACACGCTAAATATGTGATGTGAAATCTCTCTCTCTCTCTCTCTCTCTCTCTCTCTCTCTCTCTCTCTCTCTCTCTCTCTCTCTCTCTCTCTCTCTCCCCCGAATCATATGAAAATTAGATATGGGGAAGTATCATATTCCTGGGACGGAACTTTGAACAAGATGATATTAATTAACATAAGACTTGGGATATTCGTACGCTAAATCTAGGAGAAAGATATTGAATGTATAAATTAACCATTCCAAAAACCTTAAAATTCGCCCTTATGTGCGCATATACGTATGAATTCCTAACTCAACATACATGCAATATAATTAAGGTTAACTGATTACTGGCTAATGAATATTTCACCTCTTGCTAGGTTCCAGTTTTAAAATAGCTAATTAGAGAATAATTGACACAAAAACTATTTGAAAAAGATTTAAGTTCAATGTCCAGTGTGTTAGAAAATAATCCCCGATTGGTTGTTTCCGGAAAAGTGTTCACGGAAATTTATTATTAATTTCGGATCTCATTTTGTGATTTCATGCCTTTGGCATTAATTGAAAAAATAATTCTTTGATGAATTTCACGCTCTTTGGAGGGAAGGTGGCGGAACTTTGTCAAAGTGTCCACCTGACAGCTTTTTGTAGTTTGAAGAATAGAAATTTGTCTCTCTCTCTCTCTCTCTCTCTCTCTCTCTCTCTCTCTCTCTCTCTCTCTCTCTCTCTCGGGAAATCAAGGGTTACTTGTCCATGTATCACAGATAACATTAGTTTAACTCTCTCTCTCTCTCTCTCTCTCTCTCTCTCTCTCTCTCTCTCTCTCTCTCTCTCTCAGGGATATCAAAGGTTGCTTATCAGTGCATGACATATAACATTAATTTTACCTCTCTCTCTCTCTCTCTCTCTCTCTCTCTCTCTCTCTCTCTCTCTCTCTCTCTCTCTCTCTCTCTCTTCTTTTCTGTATAATAATGGTTACTATAATATTTTTTTATTACCTTCCTTTATCTTTTATGTAAAGGATAGTGACACTGTATAACAAGGTTCCATTGTAGTAATGGCAAGTATGTTATTTCGTATTCCAGAAAAGATTATATCAATGTTTGCCAAAATACATGTGACAATTTCATATGTATTAAACAGACGAACACACACATGTATATGTATATATCTGTATATATATGTATGTGTGTGTTTGTGTATTTATATATATATGTATGTATATACATAACTGTATATGTGTATATATATAATGTATAATATATCTATATATATATATATATATATATATATATATATATATATATATATATATATATATATATATATATATATATATATTTGTGTATGTGTGTATAACGTTTGTATATGTATCTATTTATAACATGTATACAGTTTCCCCTTCATACTCTGACATATTTTATCGACTAACAAATGGTTTGTTTTATATCTTTAGTTCATAGTGCATTATACTTTTCCAGTTCCAGTTAATTTGTCTCTTCCTTCCTTTCTCTCTCTCTCTCTCTCTCTCTCTCTCTCTCTCTCTCTCTCTCTCTCTCTCTCTCTCTCTCTGCCAGTGACTTTCCATTAATAAGCAAATGATTTTGTTCATCACGAGTTACTTTCCTTCTTAGGTATCTTTTAGAACCTCGTTTTCGCTTCACTCCGACTTACTGTTTAAACTCACTCGTATAGAAAACGGATTCGTTTTATCATTTCCGGCACATTTGTTTCCCATCTCTTTAACTTATGCTCCTGTGGGGTGGAGGTTTCTTAGATTAATGCTGGGAGGGGAGAAAGGGGGAGGGGTAGGTTGATGCATTTTGTTGGGGTGGGGCGTGGATGGACGAAATGGGTTTGAGGGCGGGGGGTGGGGGGCGGGGTGTGATTATTCAGGACCAGGGGTCGTGCGACTGACCACGGAAGGACGATGAATGAGGGTGACAAACAAGACTCACCTCCCATCTGTGGCAATCTTGAAATGAGTTTGTCTATAGTTCTTTCGTTATTATGTTCGTTTAATAACAGAAGCGTTTGTTTTAATTCTTTCTTGAGTGTGTGTGTGAATTTAAAGCAATGGTTCCCATCGTGGGCCGTACACCCCACTAAGGGGGTACTTTGATTTTTAAGGGTGACAATACGAGAATGTTTAAACTAAGTTCTTGGCCTTTTAGGCTTCCTCCACGTGAATATGAGAATTATATAACACCGCAGGGGGCATCAGGTTTTAGAGGTGATTAGGTGGGGCACGACCGAATAAAGTTTGGGAACCACTGATTTAAAGGACATGACTATTGTTGAAGATCACCCCAAGTTAGCTGCTAGGGTTTTATTATCAATTACGTAATCGATGAGGAAAAAATATGACTGAGGTGGTTTATGAAATGCACTGATACCTCTGGATATCATAGAGAGAGAGAGAGAGAGAGAGAGAGAGAGAGAGAGAGAGAGAGAGAGAGAGAGAGAGAGAGAGATAGGAACCACTATCTTTAAGCAATGAAAAAGTGTCTTTTGTGTCCAATCTCCGGAATGAATCTGCTAAATATTGTGTGACAGTTGCTTCCAGAAAAGATATTAATTCGGATTTAGTTTTTGAATTATTATATAATAATAATAAAAAACGCTTGCAGGAAAAGTCAATTCACCTTATCAAAATACCCACCTGACTCCCTGGAATGTCTTCGATCATTTTCCTCGTCCTCAAATAAATGTAAAAAAAAAAAAAAAAAAAAGCCAGCAACAGGTGAAATATTTATCAAACAGTAATAACAATTTTGTACTTGGAAACTAAAATGCATAATTACACATAAGCATGTAATTTTAATCTTTTCTGAAATTAATTAATTATTTCCCTGGTACATTTATTTTTCTCTAAGGATACTTTTATTGGTAAAGTACCCGCTTTAAATAGCAAAAATGAAGACAAAGTTGGACAAAAAGAAAGCTGATGATATCTGACTTATATATATATATATATTTTATCATTGTAATGTTAAAGCTTTATTTTCAAAACGGAGACTGTTTACAAAAAAATATAAATCAGTGTTTAACCCAAATTTTCCTTTCATGGTTTTTGCTTGCAAAATGATTCTTTCCCTTAAAATTGAAGGGTAAGTAACATATCAAAAATGACTCCATGATTCTCCATGTTCAAAATGACTCCATGATTCTCCAAGTTCAAACTGACTCCATGATTCTCCAAGTTCAAAATGACTCCATGATTCTCCAAGTTCAAAATGGCTCCATGATTTTCCAAGTTCCTAAATCCACCATATAATTAAAAACAAAGTGATTCATTCTTGATGAATATTTTGTCTCACTTCTTGCCGGGCGCAAGTTTTGGGAACGATTAGTGAGAGAATTATTGACAAAACTACCGGATATCACTGAAGCCCCGTGTCAAATGTATCAGAAAATATCCCCTGATTGGCTGCTTCCGGGAAAAAGAAAGTGTTCGCTAAAATATTAATTCATGATCCCATTGCAATTTCATGCCTGTAAACGCTGATTGAAAAACGCTTTGATGATGATATTCACGCTCTCCGGAGGGGGAGGTCCACTGACTTCGACAGAATAGCAGCCACCTGACACCTTTTCATAGTTTAAAGAAGATGGCTCTCTCTCTCTCTCTCTCTAGTTGTCAAGGGTTCGTCGTCCATTTGTCAGTCTCATGGGATCAAAATGTACCCCACCAAACTTCATTGATAGCACAAATAAGAATGATACACTCTTTTTCAATGCTCTTCCCCGTAGGGGGGTTGCACCTCATGCGGTCCGCTGTAGGCATTATTTAAGGTTCTTTGCAGCGTGCCTTCGGCCCCTAGCTGCAACCCCTTTAGTTTCTTTTACTGCACCTCCTTTCATATTCTCTGTCTTCCATCTTGCTTTCCACCCTCTCCTAACAAGTGGTTCATAGTGCAACTTCAAGGTTTTCCCCCTGTTACACCTTTCAAACGTCTACTGTCAATTAACGTTTCAGCGCTGAATTACCTCATTGGTCCCAGTGCTTGGCCTTTGGCCTAAATTCTATATTCAGTTCAGTTCAGTTCAACGTTCGTCAACATTCGGTCAAACATCCGTATAATGCTCGACAGAATGTTGTTTTCGTCAGCCAGAAACGACGACGGTAGTATTCGTAAAATGTTAGATAGGCTGATTGCGTTTTCTGTGTATATCAAGACTTCCATTTCATTACCTTGCATTAAGATTTATTAGTCTAATGAATAAAGTTGCCGTGTATAAAGAGATTATTGTGTAACTCATTTACAGTTGTTAATTAATACTTGTTCATTTTGTTTTTAGATTCAGTCCGCCAAAGAAGACTCCTAAGAGAGTGAACTGTGAATGATGAATGCAGCTAAAGCTTTGAATGGAGATAGAAGCTATAGAGATGCATAATTATTTTCGTGCCATATTTGAGGTAATAGGAACTAAAAAAGGTGAGTCATGTAGAAATATAAAGAGGAAGTTATAAAACTTTTAATTTGGATGGAAGGTTGATTCAGGTGTTCTGAGATGGTTTGGTCATATAGAGAACGCAGGACAGGAGAGGCTGGTGAGAAACGTCTATCGTTGGCAGGTGAGGAGGGAGTAGAGGAAGACCTAGAAAGTTTTGGATACATAGAGTAAAGTAGGATTAAAAAAGAAAGACTTTAATGTCAGGGAAAGTAGAGGTGTGAGTGAGTGGTGCTGTGTGTGTCACGTGGTTTGACGCACTACTGGTGAACTCTCTGTGAATATCGTCTATACAATTAGCTCTTCTTTGCTTCTGCAGTGATAGGATAAATGTAGCCACCTCATTTTAGGGGAAAACGTCTTACCATTCATATATACAGTATATATATACATAAATTACATATATACATATATATTATTATTATTTTCCTCACTAGCTCTAGACCGAAGATCGAGATCAGCAGTGTGAAATTAATAGCCGACTGTGAAGCTAGTAGAGAGGTAAATAAAACACACACACACGTACAGTATATATATATATATATATATATATATATATATATATATATATATATATATATATATATATATATATGTTATATATCAACACGCGTAATCAGTCATTGCGCGTAATCAGTCAATGACTGAAATTTCAGTCATCGCGTAATGCACTTAGGGGACATTTGATCCCCAGGAGCTAGTACTAAACACGGCGAAACAGTGAGTCACCTACACTGTTTCGCCGGGTTTAGTACTAGTCCCTGGGTGGTCAAATGTATTTCGCCGTGTTTGGTACTAGCTCCTTGGGGATCAAATGTCCCTAAGTGCATTACGCGTGATGACTGAAATTTCAGTCATTACGCGTAATGACTGATTACGCGTGTTGACTGTAACATATATATATTTGTGTGTGGGTGTGTGTTTGGTTTTATGTATATGAAACCTTTTCATCTGCATTCGAAACCGCTAAACAGCGGTTCACTAAGGACAGTCTTAATATATATAGCGTTTGCCTTTATTCAGAGGTGCCTAGATAATTATGGCTTTACGATTTCGTAAATCCCAACGCAGGGGGTTAGTGTCGTCAGTGCACCTCACGGGGTGCGCTGTAGGCATTACTAAGAGGTTTTCTCATGTTACACCTTTCAGATTTACCTCCTCTCGATTTCCTTTCCAGCACTGAATGACCTCATAGGTCCCAGTGCTTGGCCTTTGGCCTAAACTCTATATTTTCAACTCAATTCAATCCCAATGTATCTTTAACAATTGTATCGATCCATTCAATTTACAGCCGATGAAGTTTCATTGATCCTCTTTCCTCAGCGTTAGTGGTGCTTCTTTCTCACTGATTTTCTCCATTTTAGTTTTTTGTAAAAGAAAACTATTGAGATGGCTTTGTCTCTCCGTCCGCACTTTTTCTGTCCGTTCTCAGATCTTAAAAATACGAAGGCTAGAGGGCTGCAAATTGGTATGTTGATCGTCCACCCTCCAATCGTCAAACATAACACAGTGCAGCCCTCTAGCCTCAGTAGTTTTTATTTTATTCAGGGTTAAAGTTAGCCATAATCGTACTTTTGTCACCGCTATAGGTACCAACATCACAGGCCGCCACTGGACCTTGGCTGAGTTTCATGGGCCGCGGCTAAGATTTTCATGGGCCGTGGCTGAAAGTTTCACACAGCACTATACGCTGTACAGAAAACTCGATTGCCCCGAAGAAACTTCGGCGCATTTTCTCCATTTTTCTTTCGCCCGCTCCTCGTAAATGACCTCGTCAGAGCTGCTCTCGGCCTCCCCATTCATATGCAGATGATTCTATTCTTCACCAGTCATAATCCTTCCCTTCTCGGAACTTCTTGAGGCGCTCGTTCCTACTTCTGAGTCTTGCACGTTCCTGGCTGATGCTCTTCATGTGGATATGTATTGCATTGCGTCAGAATTCGGCTGATTTGTGTTATTGCTTTCAAAACATTATTTCCATCTTGAGTGTCAGATGAAACAGAACGCCTACACTATTCACATTTTAATATATATATATATATATATATATATATATATATATATATATATATATATATATATATATTTAGTTGTATTCTTCTCAGTCACGAAGATAAAATATCTCGATGTACTCCACAATGAAAACGGAGAAACCAGAGGAAAAAGGAAATAGAGTTCTCAATTGTCCCAACAGTTTCGCCTTCCATCAGGCCTCTTCCGGGGAACTCTATTGACTAATCAGTTTGAGAAAAGCATATACCGGACATATGTTTACATTTGACTTCAAGACTTACATAAAATATAAACAAGTAAAAATGGTTGACGGTGCTTACAACTGTTACAGGATAATATAAAATATAAATTGTCTAGTACATAGTTCGTCCAACTGAAAAGGTGAACAGTCTAATGAGGCTAAATAGGTAATTGAGTGAATACCTAAGCCAATATATTACATAATTAGTACTGGTTTTTCATGATACGTGGAAAGAGCGGGTTTGTCTTGAATAAGCCTATACTGCCGTTGTTATTGTTTTCACTATATTGAATACATGCCGTTTCTGTTAGATTTTTTTCTATAAAATTATTGTTTCTGAACAAGATTCTTGCTCGAGGCTACTGAATTGGACAAAAACATTCTCTAGCATGTTTACTAATGGCGCTGTTTCTTTGATCAGTAGCGATACTATACTTATGTTGTGCAATTTAATTTTGTATACTACCCCGTTGTCGTATATAGGGCTGTTTCTTATATATAGTTGCACTTATAATCTAATAATAAGTATTTCAGTCTCACTCCAAGGATTTGGTCCAAATTAATCTGGACTAGTTCGTAGTCTTTTAATAATAATAATAATAATAATAATAATAATAATAATAATAACAGTATCTACCATATATACCTAGTTTCTAAGGTCTTGGTAAGATATATCATTATTACGACTGAGGAAGCTGTTACATTCAGTGAAACTTCTTAAAAGAGATTTGAACCAAAGTACTACTACTGCTGCTGCTGCTGCTAATAATAATAATAATAATAATAATAATAATAATAATGATCATCGCCGTGTGCGCATTCCCAAACAGAGCAGCATTTCATCGCCACAGAATAATTCTGTTTGGCCTTGTCCCAGAACAAACAGCCCAGGAAATGGTTGGGGCTAGAATGAATTTCGACACTACGGGGAACCTCATACAATCTATTACCGAAACATGAGGGTAGAACTCGACATACAGCTTTTCTTGACATTTTAATTATGGTTCCTTACGCCGATTTTCCTAAAGTATCCTCCAATATCCTTGCTATTGCGCTTAATTAGGTCTTTGAAAAAGAAACTATACGCTAATTATAAAGCGTTTTTGCGCATGACTTCCGTGGGATTCGGTAAGAGTTATTTTGTCGAATTTTTAGCTGCACGCGAGGTCGACCAAATTCAGTCTAATTACGTTTTCACGGCAATTGCCCTCCATATCACTATCTTACATCGCATTGAAGGTGGTGTAATTTTCTGCTTGCTGTGCAAATACTCATAATGAGCATGAAAGTTTCCTTGAAAAATTTGATCAACAGAGTACCTGAAGAAACGAATAGCGGTGATAGGCAACAATTACTTGCTGTGCATTCATTCCCGCCGAATATGAACGGTAGATGCAAAATGAACAGAACTCATCGCCAGTAAAAATCTGATATCTTGCATGTGATTCGAGGTGGAATAGCGTACCCACACATACCACAGAGCACCTGCACATATATATATATATATATATATATATATATATATATATATATATATATATATATATATATATATATATATATATATATATATATATATATATAAGGTGAAGCGAAGGACAGGCATCTTGTACATAAGACAGTTTATTGGCCGATGTTTCGCGACTTCTCAGTCGCATTTACAAGGCTGAAACAATGTTAGACACTATAATAGTTTAACTTTACATACAAAAACATTCATACAAATTGTGTTGAAGAGACTAAAACCCCAACAAATCAATAAAAAGAATGAGATGAAAATAAATATAACAAAGGATAAATTCAACATGAAATTACGCACAAGGTACCTCTCCCTTTGCTTCACCTTGTGTGCTAATGAGCAACGGCTCCTTCTCTTTGATACACACACACACACACACACACACATATATATATATATATATATATATATATATATATATATATATATATATATATATATATATGTGTGTGTGTGTGTATATATGTATATATACACACACACACATATATGTATATATATATATATATATATATATATATATATATATATACACACATATATACATATGCATGTATATATGTGTGTATGTATGGATGTATGTATATATATATATTTGTATGTGTATGAGTGTGTTCAGTACTTTTGCAATGCGTATTGAGACGGGACATCAAGATACGTGATCTAATAATCAGTATAAATTCTGAACCACCTTTTCTCATAACAGCTCACGCAAACTTCATCGTACACAAGGAAATAGCACAAGACAAGAGAGGCTGAAGTATCCGTAAAATCAAATTTCACTTCAAAGGAACTAAATCTTGACTTACTGCAAACAGTGATCCAAAGGCAGAAACGTCACATGAAGATAGTTCTATGGAACAATACCTTCATTTTCAAGGTTCATGATTTTATGATTATCTTGAAGAGGCGTTCAGCATTAGAAGGGCCTCTCGCCACAAAAAAAAAAAAAAAAAAATTGAGTTATAATCCATCAAAGTTTTGGAAATTCAACCAACTCTAATTCCTTTATTTTTCGAGATGAAAAGTTGAAATTTGTATGAGATGAAATATTTGCGATCAGGAATAGCATAGTATGCATTGAAAAAATATAGTTCAATCCCACCCCTTTTTTTGGAAAAAAGGGGGGATTATTTTAAAGCTGATCAGGCGGAAAACGCCATTTTTTTTTCAAAAGTTGGGGCGAGAGGCCCCTCTAATGCTGAACGCCTGATCTCTATATCTCAGATGGCGTTCATACCTTCCTTCTGAGGACTTGGCAGACGCTTTGTTTCTTTGTTTCTGATACGCCTCACCTAGATGAGGACATGGGGACGTCCAAGCTATTTGCTTTGGCACTAAAACGATATCATGTTTATGCATTTTAACAAGCATTCACGATACGGTGCTATTGCAATTCAAAGAAATTATTCTAGGATAGAAAATGTGACCATAGAATGAAGGATGAGTTTCGTGAAACGTAATGCCCTCAACAGTTCACTGTGTAGTTTTATGTGAAATGCCACGATTGGCATTTTTTGTGCTGTTAAGGATATAAGCTTCCATTGTTTAATGCATTCCATATCCTTCATCCTTCAACATCTTTTGTATTGCTGCTGTTTGGAAAAAGTTAACATCTGTCGCAATTAAGAAACAATGCAACGTCCGTTGTGCAAGCTGAGTGAACGTTCCCTTTGATGTCCTTTGCTGAAATTGGAGGCCTCCTTCAGCATTCTTTCATGATGTTGAGGACCTCCCTCAGTATTCTTTCCCGAAGCTAAGGACTCCATTCAACATCCTGACCTGAAGTTAGGGACTGGCTTTAGCGTCCCTTTTTGAAGCCTGAGACTTCCTTTAGTGTCCTTTTCTGGAGTTAAGGACTTGCTTTAGCATCCTTTCCTGAAGCTAAGGACTTCTCTCAGAATCCTTTCCGGAAGTTAAGAACTTCAACCTACATCCTGGAGTTAAGGGCTTCTTTCAGAATCATTTCCTAAAGTTAAAGACTTCCTTCAGCATCCTTTTCTGAAGCTAGGGCTTCTTTCAGAATCCTTTCCTGAAGTTAAGGACTTCCTTCAACCTCCTTTTTTGAAGATGATGAGTTATTTAAGCATCCTTATTTAAGCATCCTTTTCTAAAGTTAAGAAATTTGTTCATTATCTTTTCCTGAAGCCAAGAACTTTAAGTATCCTTTCCTAGGCTTAAGGATGTCCTGAAACATCCTTTCATGAAGTTAAGGATTCTCCTCACTCACTCACTGTAGATTTGTAGACATAACTACAAGAGACGGTATGTACAAATCTTAAGTCCAAAAGTCCACAGAAACAAACAGCCAAATGTATCTTTTTTTTTTTTTCTTGAGGCCCCTTTTTTCTTTCACAAACGCCGTGTTCAAGTTCTCCGGAACTTTCACATAAAAGTTAAGTGAGTTCACGGTTGGTGGGAAAAGTCATAAGTAAAAAGCGCCCCCCCCAAAAAAAAAAAAAGTTGGAGGTGGGGGGGTGGCATCAGTCAATTCCTTTTATGCGGTGTCTATTCATTCCGCGATGCATATATGGACTGAAGCGTCGTAAAGGATTCCATTAGACGCGGCTAACAAACACCGACTCAAAACAAGTTGCTGATGGCGGTATTATTTTTGTGAGGTTGCCGTCATTTTCCACGCAGGAAAAACAGCCATCTCGGGCTTTATGGCTTCATTCTTACATTTATAGGATGAATATGACATCAGCTCTTCCCTTCCACGGCGCCCTACCCTCTCCCCCACCCCTCTCCCCAAGGCGAATGAGGGAGAAAGAAAGAGAAACAACACCAAAAGTTAACGCCAGGAAACAAAAGAAAGACTCATTCCATTTTAGCGCGCGCGTCCGTCATAGCCGCTTGCAGGGTCCCAATAAAACCCTTGATTGCAATTGGATGAATGTTTCCTTCTCTGTTTATGACTCGTAAAAGCCGGTGGCGGGACCGAGCAGCAGTAAAGATGTCAGATTTGCATGAAGGGGAAAAGCTGATTCTTCAATAAGATGAACACCCTCCTCCCTTCCTCCTCCCTCCCTCCCTCGACGTCCCCTTCCCCAGTCGAATCCTCCTCCTTTGAAAACCTCTTATTTTCATACTCTCTCTCTCTCTCTCTCTCTCTCTCTCTCTCTCTCTCTCTCTCAGAGAAAATGGCTAGTAACTGTGGAATCTTTTGGCTGCGCTCTTAACCTCACCAGGATTCTGACTCTGGCTCTCGGCATCTGAGAACCAAGAATCACTAAAGCGATTGATCCCACCCAGGGGGGCCCAATGCATAGTGGCAAACCAGTTAGAGCAATACTGATTGTTCAGCTTCTAAAGGGAATGAATTCCCGGCTGCAACGGGAGATTCCTGCTCGAGCAGATATCCGAATATTTCCGCAGCAACGACGTAGTTATTCTCAGAAGTCAGAAGTCGTACGTGTTCAAAGAAGAAGAAGAAGCAGAAGAAGCAGAAGCAGGAGAAGGGGAAACGAATACACTCGCTAATACACGAGTAAAGAGAAGCATAAAAGGCCGGGCTATGTATCAAAGACGGCTTTATGAGTCGTAAAATTATTCGAAAGACATAATACATCAGAAATAGTGATTGGTACTTTATTACTACACCCGTGCGCGGAAGATTTCCGTGGAGGCTTCTACGATTTTGGCTGTAGGACGGATGTTGTTGTTGTTGTTGTTGTAGCAGAATTTTGTTTGGTGCCTTTTAGGGATGTGGTTCATCAGGGTGAGATTGCTGATGAATACGTAGAAAGTTCTATAGCTACGAGATGCTCGATGGCGTCTGTTACTGTCTGCTGCAGTGTGGGGTCTGCGGTGGGCGGCTGAAACCAGCATTCTTTGGAAGCTTGTATTTCAAGCCAGTGACCCTTTTGGTGTGCTTGTTCCATGTAAAACAAGTTTCATCCACTGTAATAATAATAATAATAATAATAATAATAGATATTCTTAAATCCGGTTTGACGCTGACCATATATTTATAAAAAGAGCGATGACGCAGCAAAATTACATTAATGAACTTTATAGCAATGAGAGAACAAGAGGGATTCGTAGCCAATTCACATAGTATCGAAATATGAAAAAACTCTCGGCAAGATTCAAGCCTGGTCCTGTAGAAGAAAATGGTTCACACTTCCAAGTGTGTGCATGTGTGTGTGTGTGTGTGTTTGTGTGTGTGTGTTCGCTGAGTAGTGCTTTTGCTGAACAGTGTTTTTTTTTTGTTCTCGCTGGATATGACTTCATCATCGTAAGGATTATGAACAAGAGAATAAAACCACTTGAAATTTCACTACCCAAACCAAATCTCGTATGAATATAACTGGTCAACAAATGAGTCTGTGTTTGAGAATTTAGGAAAGAGCAGAAAGTTGGTGAATATAACTGCAAGAAAAAGACTGGGTATAAAGAAGACAGTGAGAAAGACTAGAAAAACTATGAATAAAGCGGTGGGTAAAATATAAAACCGCTTCTATATATATCCATATAGGCATGACGTTCGGTCGACGATAGGAAAGGTGAAAAACTGCTAAGCAGAAAGATCATCCGAAGTTTTAGTTGTAAAGGAAGAGTGGGACTAAGTGATAAACCTTTTGTACTGAAAAGTCACGAGGAAATTGGTACATATGATATGCAATAATAGCCGTATGGTACTGTATAAACCACAGTGATTCATGAATTACCATGATGGGCTTTTACAATGAACTAATGGTAAGACAGTAGGAGAATGAACGAGTGACAAAATCTGTAGGTGCTTGATTTAAAGGTAAAAGTTAATTGGATACCACAGACAGCCGAGGAAAGCTAACAGATTTTTGTATTGACTTTTGGATTTGGGAGGTATGAAGCAAGGTCCTGGTAACAGTCAACAGAAATAAGAACTTACAACAGAACTTCTAGTACTTCTGATAATGTTAGTAAATAAAATCTTCTGCTGTTACTAATTCAGTATCAAATGATTATACAGTGAAGCTTTGTCGATAAAGCACTGTAGAACTAATCTGAATAATAGAATTCCACACTTGAGAACTGTGGGATTCATCGAATTAGAAAATTCCATGCTAAAGATCTGTGGGTAAATCACTTTAGGACTCCATTCAATTAAAAAATTCCATTCTTCATGCTAGAGAACTGTGGGTAAACCACTTTAAAACTCAATTGAATTAGAAAATTCCAGGCTAGAGAACTGTGGGCAAACCAGTTTAGGACTCCATCGAATTAGAAAATTCCATAGAGAACTGTGAGTAAAATTCCATAGCTTCATGCTAGAAAACTGTGGGTAAACCATTTAGGACTCCATCGAATTAGAAAATTCCATGCTAGAAAACTGTGGGTAAACCATTTAGGACTCCATCGAATTAGAAAATTCCATGCTAGAGAACTGTGGGTAAACCATTTTAAGACTCCACTGAATTACAAAACCATGCTTTAGGACTCCATCAAATTAGAAAATTCCATGCTAGAAACTGTGAGTAAACCATTTAGGACTTCATCAAATTAGAAAATTCCATGCTAGAGAACTGTGGGTAAACCATTTAGGACTTCATCAAATTAGAAAATTCCATGCTAGAGAACTGTGGGTAAACCATTTTAAGACTCCACTGAATTAGAAAATTCCATGCTTCATGCTAGGTAACTGTGGGTAAACCACTTTAGGACTCCATTGAATTAGAAAATTCCATGCTAAAAACTGTGGGCAAACCACTTTAGGACTCCACTGAATTAGAAAATTCCATGCTAGAGAACTGTGGGTAAACCATTTTAGGACTCCATCGAATTAGAAAATTCCATGCTAGAGAACTGTGGGTAAACCACTTTAGGACTCCATCGAATTAGAAAATTCCATGCTAGAGAACTGTGGGTAAACCATTTAGGACTCCATCGAATTAGAAAATTCCAGGCTAGAGAACTGTGGGTAAACCACTTTAGGACTCCATCGAATTAGAAAATTCCATGCTAGAGAACTGTAAACCATTTGGGTAGAAAACCATTTAGGATTCCACTCGAATTAGAAAATTCCAGGCTAGAGAACTGTGGGTAAACCATTTTAGGACTCCATCGAATTAGAAAATTCTAGGCTTGAGAACTGTGGGTAAACCATTTTAGGATTCCATCGAATTAGAAAATTCCATGCTAGAGAACTGTGGGCAAACCATTTTAGGACCCATCGAATTAGAAAATTCCATGCTAGAGAACTTTGGGTAAACCAAGGACTCCATCGAACTAGGCCATGCTAGAGAATTGTGGGTAAACCATTTTAGGACTCTTTTCATCGAATTATAAAATCAGAGAACTGTGGGTAAAATTTAGAAAATTCCTCCTAATGAACTTTGGGACTCCATCGAATTAAAATTCCATGCTAGAGAACTGTGGGTAAACCACTTTAGGACTCCATGAACTAGAAAATTCCATGCTAGAGAACTGTGGGTAAACCATTTAGGACTCGAATTAGGAAATTCCATTAAAACTTAGAAAACTTTAGGACTCCATGCTTCATGCTAGAGAACTGTGGGCAAACCATTTTAGGACCCCATCGAATTAGGAAATTCCATGCTAGAGAACTGTGGGTAAACCACTTAAGGCCTCAATCAAATTAGAAAATTCTATGCTTCATGCTAGAGAACTGTGGGTAAACCACTTTAGGACTCCATCTAATTAGAAAATTCCATGCTAGAGATCTGTGGATAAACCACTTTAGGACTCAATCGAATTAGAATATTCCATGCTAGAGAACTGTGGGTAAACCAATTTAGGACTCCATCTAATTAGAAAATTCCATGCTAGAGATCTGTGGATAAACCAATTTAGGACTCCATCGAATTAGAAAATTCCATGCTAGAGAACTGTGGGCAAACCAGTTTAGGACTCCATCGAATTAGAAAATTCCATGCTTCATACTAGAGAACTGTGGGTAAACCAGTTTAGGACTCCATCAGCTAATTAGAAAATTCTAGGTTAGAACTGTGGGTAAAAGGACTCCATCCATGAAAGTTCCATGCTAGAGAACTTGGGTAAAAATTTTAGGTTAGAAAATTCCATGCTAGAGAAAACTGTGGGGGAACTGGATGCTAGAGGTAAACCATTTTTAGGACTCCATACTAGGTAATTGTAAAACTTTAGGGTTCCCTGAATTTGCTAAAAATTCAAGAAGACCGGCCAATTGCCAAACTGTGGGGAAAACGCCAAATTTGAGAACTCAGATCGAGCCGTATTATGAAAAATGGGTGTACAAAAATTTAAACTCATCCTATGTACATTTATGCAGAGCAAACCACTTTAGGACTCCATCTGAATTAGAAAATTCCATGCTTCATACTAGACTGTGGCAAAACATTTGGAGAACTGGGTAAACCACTTTAGGACTTCATTGAATTAGAAAAATCAGAACTTCACTTTAGGACTCCATCTGAATTCTGAGAACTGTGGGTAAACCATTTAGGACTCCATTGAATTAGAAAATTCCATGCTAGAGAACTGTGGGCAAACCACTTTAGGACTCCATCGAATTAGAAAATTCCATGCTAGAGAACTGTGGGCAAACCACTTTAGGACTCCATCGAATTAGAAAATTCCATGCTAGAGAACTGTTGGCAATCCACTTTAGGACTCCATCGAATTAGAAAATTCCATGCTAGAGAACTGTGGGTAAACCACTTTAGGACTCATGAATTAGAAAATTCCATTAGAAACTTGGATAAACCATGACTCCATTGAATTAGAAAACTCCATGGGCTAGAAACAACTTTAGGACTCCATCGAATTAGAAAATTCCATTAGAAAATAGGACTTTCATTCCATGCTAGAGAAGTAAACCATTTTAGGACCTCCACTGTAGGCTGTGGGTAAACCATTTTAGGACTCCATCGAATTAGAAAATTCCATGCTAGAGAACTGTGGGTAAACCACTTTAGGACTCCATCAAATTAGAAAATTCCATGCTAGAGAACTGTGGGTAAACCACTTTAGGACCCACTTTAGGACTCCATCTAATTAGAAAATTCCATGCTAGAGAACTGTGGTAAACCACTTTAGAATTAAAATTCCATGCTAGAGAACTGTGGGTAAACCACTTTAGGACTCCATCGAATTAGAAAATTCCATGCTAGAGAACTGTGGGTAAACCACTTTAGGACTCCATCGAATTAGAAAATTCCATGCTAGAGAACTGTGGGTAAACCACTTTAGGACTCCATTGAATTAGAAAATTTCATGCTAGAGAACTGTGGGTAAACAACTTTAGGACTCCATCGAATTAGAAAATTCCATGCTAGAGAACTGTGGGTAAACCACTTTAGGAATCCATTGAATTAGAAAATTCCATGCTAGAGAACCGTGGGTAAACCACTTTAGGAATCCATTGAATTAGAAAATTCCATGCTAGAGAACCGTGGGTAAACCACTTTAGGAATCCATTGAATTAGAAAATTCCATGCTAGAGAACCGTGGGTAAACCACTTTAGGACTCTATCGAATTAGAAAATTCCATGCTAGAGAACTGTAGGTAAACCACTTTAGGAATCCATTGAATTAGAAAATTTCATGCTAGAGAACTGTGGGTAAACCACTTTAGGACTCAATAAAATTAGAAAATTCCATGCTAGGTAACTATGGGTAAACCACTTTAGGGCTCCATTGAATTAGAAAAATCTATGCTAGATAACTGTGGGTAAACCATTTTAGGACTCCATTGAATTAGAAAATTCCATGCTAAAAACTGTCGGCAAACCAGTTTGGGACTCCATTGAATAAGAAAATTCCATGCTAGAGAACTGTGGGTAAACCACTTTAGGACTCCATCGAATTAGAAAATTCCATGCCAGAGAATTGTGGGTAAACCACTTTAGGACTGCATCGAATTAGAAAATTCCATGCTAGAGAACTGTGGGTAAACCACTTTAGGACTGCATCAAATTATACAATTCCAGGCTAGAAAACTGTTGGTAAATCACTTTGGGGCTCCATCGAATTAGAAAATTCCACGGTTGAGAACCGTGGGTAAACCACTTTAGGAGTCTATCGAATTAGAAAATTCCGCACTTGAGAACTGTCGACAAAAATATTGTAGAAACGAACTGAATAAGAAAATCCCAGTTACGAACTTTTGGTAGACCACCTTAGGACAGAATTGAATCGGAAAATTCCAGACTAGGAACCGTGGTAAACCAATTTAGAAGTGAATTGAATAAAATATCGCACTCTTTAGAATTGTCGAGAAAGCACATTAGGACTGAACTGAATAGGAAAATTCAATACCTGAGAACTGTTGACAGAGCACATCAGAGCTGGACTGAATAAGAATATCCCACACTTGAGAACTGTCTACAAAACACTATATAATTGAACTGAATAAGCAAATCCTACACTTGAGAACTGCTGACAAAACGCTGTAGTATTTAGCTGAATAAGAAAATACCACACTGGAGGACTGTTGACAAATCATTGTAGAACTGAATTTAATAAGGAAATAGACCACTGTAAAACTGAACTGAATAAAAAGATTAAGGATACTGCACCCATGAACTGATTCCTGGTTCTTGTCGACAGCATTCAAACCAAATCTGGAATCCTCCTCGCCACATAACCAGAGTCTCGTGAACAGCGAAGCTCGGGCGGCCTGCTCTGGTCGAGAGTAATTGCCAGCGGGCGGCAGCGGGACCAACGACATTGACTGATGATTGATCTACTGATAGAGTAAATTGGACTCCAATGGACATGACGCTGCCTTATGAGTTCAATTATTCATGTTGATGCTAATGACGCCGACGGGAATACGGGAGCTTCATCAAGGAGTCGCCCGCGAGGCTCAGAATAATTGGGATGCATTGTAAATAACAGATAAGGGTTCGTGGTGACGTTTCTTTGGTTCTCCGGGCAAATAATGGCCGATGTGATTTGGACTGATTTTGTTTGATAAGATTTCTCTCGTAATCTGGGATCTTTTTTTTTCTTTAGGATATTGACTATTTTTCTCTATCGTTTTTATATGAGAATATCATAGAACTCAGAATTTACTATCAACCGCATTACAAGTCATAAGTAAGGATTTTTCAAGATGGAAAGATTGTGAAAGAAATGTATAATGATTATTTTAGATTTTCTCCCTTTTTATGAATATGCCCACAACAAAGGCGGCACATTTCATGCCCTTAATTCGTCGATGCTTAAAAGGAAAAGGAGATACAAATTAAAAGAATAACACATAATCGGGAAACATATTTTTCCTTTCATCTTCATTTAGAATTAATGTAGGAAAAGTTTATCCGGAGGATAATGCGTTGGTGTCAACTAGGAAGAATTGAGGGAATCTTTCAGTGGCTAGAATAGTACCTGTAGAATAAAAAGGAACGCCAGGAACGGAGAGAGAGAGAGAAGAGAGAGAGAGAGAGAGAGAGAGAGAGAGAGAGAGAGAGGTTTATGCACTTCTGTGTGGAAGGTCAGAGGTATTTTTTTTCTGAGTCAGGCGTTGTAGTCTAAACCAAAAGGAAAGAGTTGTGCCTACATTTTGGACTACGTCAGTACTTTCAAGATGGTAGAAGCATAAGTAATATTCTTTTAGTTCGAGGTGAGATGGTCATGTGATCCAGTATATATACAGTATTTATATATATATATATATATATATATATATATATATATATATATATATATATATATATATATATATATATATGTATGTATGTATGTATGTGTATGTATGTATATATGTATAGATAGATAGATAGATAGATAGATAGATAGATATTTACATATCCACAAACATTAAGCTAAGATCATCGTTTAATATCCAGTTCGCGCTACCTCGGAAATAATACCGAGGAGGAATTATAATTTATAAGTGGTAGTCGCTTTGTAGATTCGAACCACCGACAGAAACTACCCGAGACTTGTTGACGATTTCTCTTACTACTGCATTGTCAAGAGACGTAGAAGTTGAAACCGATTCTGCTGTACATATGCTCATCGAATGCAGGTATTTGTAACTATCGTCGGCATCAACCCACCCCCACCATGACAGCCGACTTGTACGTTTGAAACACGTAGCTATTTTTGAATTTTATGACATCACAGTAAAATTTTTTTCGTATTCACTAACATTAAGCTACAAATGTCTTTTAATGTCTCTGCCTAGGTGGGGTTGGGTTGATTCTGATACCAAGTACAAATATATGAATTCAGTGGACATGCATGGAGGATTCATACCTCTTTTGGCAGTCCAGTGGTAAGAGAGCTCGCCACTGAAGTCTGAGGTGACTTCTGTCGGTGGTTCGAATCCACAGGTGACTGTCAATTATGATTCCCCTTTTGTATTGCTTGCGAGCTAGAGCGAATTGGATATCAAACATTTTTAGCTCAGCGTCTTTGAATACAAAAAAGGTCATAAAAATTTGGTGTGATAAAAATTCACACCAAATTCACACACACACACACACATATATTCATTTATTTATTTATATTCATTTATTTATTTATTTAAATATACTATATATATATATATATATATATATATATATATATATTATATGTGTATATTTATATATATATACATATAAATTCGGAAGATTCATATCTTTAACGACGCATACAATAGTGTAGGATGTTCATAAAAATGAAACAAAAGGAAAGCCGAGGTGTAAAGGTGACTAAAGGTGAGCGTGAAACCGCTCGTCATATAAATACCCTGATTTTCTTTTGTGCCATTTCCACGAGGTCCATTTTTTTTTTATAAATATTTTTACGCCCTCGTACGGACGCATACCTGCTTACGTACATGCATACGAATGTGCATACACTGGAGCAAACACAGTCACGTATGTTTTTTTGTTTTAAATGTAGACAAACTCGTTAACAAGTGTTGGCTGCAGGATGAAACAGTACATCGTTAACTGCCATATTCATATTTAACTGCTGAAACGTAGATTAACTATTTTTAACAGTAAAATCGCACATATATATATAATATATATATATATATGTGTGTGTGTGTGTGTGTGTGTGTATATATGTATATCTACTGTGTATGTGTTTATACTTTCTTCTCTAGAGAAACTCTCTCTCTCTCTCTCTCTCTCTCTCTCTCTCTCTCTCTCTCTCTCTCTGTAAATATATGTCACATCATCCCATCCCTTACGCGTATGTAATTCATATAACTGATTTAATTAACCAAATGAACAGCACTGAAACAGAATTATTTTTAGGTTTATATTCTACCCTAGTAAAATTGTCTGCACTAATTTTATTGAATAATAGAGCATCATTAATATAATTTTCCTTATACCAAAAGAATAATCTTGAACTCAGATGTGGAGAAATACTGCTATCTATCATTAACACGGCTGCTAGAATCATTCGACAGCGAAAAGAAAGATCTGTGCGTTTCAGACTACATGAAGATTCCTTAATTTCAAGTTTAATGCATTTTAATATGAGGCTTCCATTGGCAAATTACTAAACACGAGACTTCCAGAACATATTAGCAGTATATGAATACCATTCTTCTAAGTACCGTAACTGCTGAGTCTGAAATTATTATTATCATTATTATTATTATTATTATTATTATTATTATTATTATTATATTCAGATATCTCGGTTCCTCAATTTCTGTTGAGTGCAAGGATTTAATAATACTGTTCATCAGTCTATATGTTAATGTTGTCATTTTCCTCGAACAACTTCTATCAAAAGTAAGGTTAGTTAGGCATGGTTCCACTGACAGTCTCAATTAGTAAGGTAAATTGCTATCAATATATCCTTTTCATAAGACTGGTCATTCCTATAACTAATGCAACCTGTCAACTTCGAAAACTGACAATGCTCTTTAAATGAGATAGATTCATATTGTCGCCACTGAAATGGTAAGACTTAAACCTGCTATGACGCTTTCAGAGCATTGTTGCGTCTACCCAGATTTTCTGGTCAAGGTTGGGATACCTAAAATACATAAATGTAATAACTAATAAGATGGTTATGATCATTATGATTATCATTATAATGACTGGAAACATCTACAGCCACTTAATTATGAGGCTGCATCTATTGTAAAATGGCTGTGCAATTTTAGCTTAGACTATTAGATTATGATGTTCATCTGTCAAACAGTGGTGTCTTTTTGAATAGAAAGAAGATTTCATACTCTTCTCTTTCTTTGTAACTTTTCATAGTCTGTTCATTATTTAGCAAAGACAGTCACCTCCAAAGCTTATTCTTCTCAGTGCACTTCTGTAAACTGTGCATTTAGAAGTATGTATATTTCTCTTCTGAAAATGACGATCTTTAACTTGCAGATGGTAACTAGAGTTTGAAATCAACCCAAGCTGCAATCAGAGGTTATGATATCTGCTCTTGCGTCTTGTAAGTGTAACGCCAAATTTCTGAAGGCCCCAAATAAGTCCGGACAAACCTTACCTAAATAAAATATGACTGGTAAAGAGGTAAAGCAACATGTAAAGGCCCTAATGTGACGTTTAGTTCCATTGAGGAACCACCGAATTATGACGAAATAAAGATAAGATGTAGAAATGATTCGAACTGCTGCTATTACTACACCTCTGTCCCTGTCTCTAGATCCCTACCCACCGCCCACCCCCAGGCAGAAGCATTGGCAGCTCATAAAGACTAAGAGTTACGAGAATGAGACGGAGGACCCGACAGTTATGGCTGTCGGAAGCTCCCGGGGGTATGAGGCCGAAGACTCTCCGCCGTAAGCCTCTGGGTCCTCGGGTAATGCCTCCTGAAGAAGGCCCCGTAAGATGAAGTTCGATCCCCTGTAATGGAATTGTGAAAATATGCCATATGAGTGCTGTCTCTCGATGTCTGTAACCAGCAGGTATGTGACTTTTCACGCGGGGTTTTACCTTTTCCAGTCTCAAAGCCTCCTTCCTGGGAGAACACCCCCTCCCCTCTCCTTCCCCTCCTCAATCCCTCCCCGAATACATCCCTCCCCCAAAGGAATGACCTCCTTGTTCTAGACACCTTTTCCCTCCTGGGGAAACTCTTCCGGTTTCTTTTTCTCTTTACTTGCTCATTAAAAGATGGACGTAAACCAATTGTTTTGCCTACGTATATGAACAAAAATGATTGATTTATCATGAGCTGGCCATATTTAGATCATACTTCAAAGGCTATTAGTTCTAGAGACAGTTTGAATTGAAGGGTGTTTGCGTAATGGGGGATATTTAATAAACCTTTTACTGATCTTTATTCCATTGTTTTAAGTACTGACCTCCCTGCAGGGGGCTAGTGACGTCAGTGCACCTCACGCGGTGCACTTTAGGCATTACTTACGGTTTTTTGCAGCGTCCCTTCGGCCCCTAGCTGCAACCCCTTCATTCAGTTTACTGTACCTCCGTTCATATGCTCTTTCTCCCATCTTATTTTCCATCCTCTCCTAACCACAATGAATGCCGGCCAAAAATCAGCTAATTTTTCTACAAAGACTAACATATTTTTGAATTTGGTTCTGACATACCAAAAACGGTATGTGAATATAACAAACCCAAAAATGCTGTTAAATGAGACTCAACCAGTTGGTTTAATCCATAGCCAAACAAAGCAACTTTCAGCCAATCAAGCAAGCGAAATAATAGTAATCGATAGGCATAAACAGATCATTTCAGGCTAAGCTCAAACACAATATCCTTGGGCAACAGACGGCTGAATTACAAACGCAGCACTTTGAGACGCACACCGAACGCGTAAACGTACATTTTAGCCTTCGTAAATTGCAGTTTATCGCATATTGATTTA
>NC_089789.1:6246614-6281614 GCF_040412425.1 Macrobrachium rosenbergii | reverse complement strand
ATTGTCTTTCATGTTACTGCGTCCTAAGAACTTCATTAAGGAGGTACAAAATAAAATCTGAAACTTCATCGTTAAAGAAGTTTGTTGACAGTGTCCAAAAAATGCACAGACAGAGTGACACAGAGGCAGAGCTTATCTTTGTCACGTCATGCAAGCGCGGATTCGATGTCTGTCCGACTGCGAGTAAATATGCTGAGCCCAGTTTTTACGTCGCAGAAGTTCCTCAGAAATTTGTTGAGTCAATGTTTGTTCTTGCTGTGAGAATTTGATGTCGCAATAATGAGCTGGCAACGAAATGCGGCCGTTTGTGCTTACGAATGTACTTATACTTGGGAATGACGCCCGTGTTCAAAGATTTAAGCGGATTATATTTTATTTTTAAGCTGCGTGGAATCATATGAATTGCTCATTCAATAAGGCAGTTGGGTGCTGAAGAGAGTACTTTGAATATCCCAAGTTTACGTCAAGCTGGAATAATAATAATAATAATTAATAATAATAATAATAAACAGCGGGGTTCCAAATGTTCAAAACAGGAAGTTCATTCATTTTAACTTTTCATCTGATTATTATTTTTCCTTTCAACATTAGCTTTTTTTGTGGTTCCAATTTTTGAGGGAATTTTTGCAAATGTGGCTTAAAGCATAATATCAGGTTAATGTGAGACTTATTATGACATCGGTGATAATAACGATAATACTTGGATATTGCTGCTGTAGGAAGTGCTGTTGGCTTGCAACACCAATATCGTGTGCCTCAAAACAAAGAAATGATGGTACAAGGTTGTGAACCCTTTGGGAGAGGTGTTGGCTCCTTGGATGATGGAAGATGCTCCTCATTCAAACCCAGTGGATTGCATGAAAAAGGCAAGAACTTTATTCTTTGTGCTCTGAATGTTTGTGGCTGTGATACGTGCGGAAAAAAAAAGTTTTTTGGCTGACATGTGTATGTAGAGAAATGTGGCTATGTTGGCCGTAAAAGAAACTAAAGTGAAAGAACAAGGGTTACAATTCCAGGAAGAACAAATTATGTTTGTGGAAAAAGTTACGGAAATTTATCAGTTGGATTTTTCGGTTGGGACACAGAATCATGGAAAAAGCAGAGAGTAAGTAAATCTTTGCAGTGAGAAATACAACACAGGTTCTGAGATAAGAGAACAAACTATCTCGAGAAATGAAGTAAAGCGAGATGAAATTCTTACTCTTGTAAGGAACGCGCCTCAGCCAAATCTGAGAAACACACGAAAAACAGATAAAACTCTCTCTCTCTCTCTCTCTCTCTCTCTCTCTCTCTCTCTCTCTCTCTCTCTCTCTCTCTCTCTCTCATTAAACCGACGCAGAATCATCGAGATCCGGAGAAGAGATTAGTGTCGGGTAACGAATTTTGCCAGATTGGTCGAGCTACAATCAGGTTAGGCTAGCGATTGGTCCTTGCCTTGATTTGCCAACCCTCCCAGTCTGGGAACCTGTTGACTTCATGGAAGACGATGGAACCGTTATCTGGAACCATTATCTGTTTTTCTTCTGGGCCTGGTTCCCTCGGATCTATTAACGGAGGGGAAATCTGTTTAGCCTTTGCCTCAGATTAAGTAGAGCTGTAGACGAAATCGCTGTTGATTTTGAATGAAAGATGTGGCGCAAAACAGACATTGATTTTCCCCTGCGGAGAAATGCTTCATGTTTCTCATCCCATAGGAAGATAGTGCCGTCAGTGCACCTCACGTGGTGCACTGTAGGCACAAATAAAGGCTCTTTGCAACGTCCCTTCGACCCCTAGCTGCATCTAACTTTTAGCCCTTTGCTTTACCTCCTTTCCCTCTCCCTTTCTTCAGTCTTGGCTGTCCAACCTCTCTAACTATACTTCTTGGTGCAACTGTGGTGTTTTCTTCCAGTTTCACCTTCAGATCTTTGTACATTATCTTCTCTATTTTCTGGACCTCTTTCTCTTTCTGCCCAATCATTCCAACTCCGTCATTTCGCCGTCTTGAACGCTGAATAGCCGAAATCTCATGAAATCACATCAGATTCACACGTAAATATTTATATATTTATGTATAATTGTTCATTCATATTCACATCTGGAGGAGAAGTCCCCACGATATATTATAGACTCATGTATCTCCCAAAGCCCTTTGGCCGAGTCTACTGCAGTAGATTCCTATCTGGTCGAATGCAAAAGGCGTCAGCTGTTTTTGACAGATAAATATCAGGCTCCTTTTGTCCGGTAATTGCTCTACGGGAAGGTCACTGTTACATGAGGGGAACAGAATGACAGAAATGGCTTCTCTCTCTCTCTCTCTCTCTCTCTCTCTCTCTCTCTCTGTAAAATGTTTATGTGTATGTTTATTGCACTCATGAGGTATCAGTTATATATATATATATATATATATATATATATATATATATATATATATATATATATATATATATATATATATATATGTTTATATATATATATATATATATATATATATATATATGTTTATATATATATATATATATATATATATATATATATATATATATATATATATATATGTTTATATATATGATATATATATATATATATATATTTATATATAATATATATACATATATATTTATATACCTATATATATATATATATATATATATATATATATATATATATATATATATATATATATATATATATATATATATATATATATATATATTTCCCAAGTAACTAACTAGGAGTAAAAACCATGTCTAAGAGAGCCGCAAACGATCATGAGAGAGAGAGAGAGAGAGAGAGAGAGAGAGAGAGAGAGAGAGAGAGAGAGAGAGGATGGACTGTGGAAATTCTAGTTAGCTAAAAAAAAAAAGTGGCATATTTTGGGATGCTAAATCAACCTATATAACATGGGGTATATGTTGATGAGTGCACGCATTGCTTACGAGTTTCAAATAGCGAAGTTTTTCCGGCGCAGTGGAATTTCCTGTACAGCCGCTACGGCGTATAATCAAGGCTACCGAATATAGATCTATCTTTCGATGGTCTCGGCATAATGCTGTATGAGCTCCGGCCCATGAAACTCTCTAACCACGGCCCAGTGGTGGCCTATCCTATATCGTTGCCAGACGCACGATTATGGCTAACTTTAACCCTGAGTAAAACAAAAACTATCGAGGCTAGAGGGCTGCAATTTGGTATGTTTGATGATTGGAGGGTGGATGATAAACATACCAATTTGCAGCCTTCTAGCCTCAGTAGTTTTTAAGATCTGACAGACGGACAGACAAAGCCGGCACCATAGTTTTCTTTACAGAAAACTAAAAATCGTCATTAAAATGTAGATTTTCAAATTGATGGAATATCTCAGGTTGCACAAAATTTTGTCTTTTTCATAAGAGTGACTCACGTTATTTATTGGATCTCTCTTTATATAAATTGTATGATTTTACATTATATTTGCTTACTACATCAAGAAAAAATTTTTGATTTTGTTTCCGAAAAGAAGAAAAAAAAATAGTCACATCTTACGGGCTGATTGATTGCATCTGTAAACTGGCGTTGGTGTTCGACGCTGAAAGGTCTGTTGTTTTTTTACTAGAATATGATTTGTATTTGATAGACCGAAGTTTCGTGGAAAGAGTGGAAGTTTCTCCATACGAAAGGCGAAAAAGGAAGTGACGAGAATTTGTAATAAACACAACCTTCCACGGCTGAACGCTTTTATACTGTACATCGTGCTTACGATCGAGTCTCAAAGAAAGTGTGCGAGAGATTGTTAAAAATACAACGGATATTCACTTTTGTTTATGTGCAAATCGTTCTCCTGTCTAGCCTTTCTCTTTCTTCCCTCTCCTGGAAGTTTTCTCTTCCTTGCCTCGCCTGTTTTCCTTCTCTCCTGGAAGCCTGGAAGGCTGGAAGCCTTCCAGGGATGTAACATTAATTCATCACTTACAGCATTCATGAATCAAACCTTCAAACAAAAAGGGTGTTTTGCTCCAGAGCTTCATTTCACTTTTCTCTCTCTCTCTCTCTCTCTCTCTCTCTCTCTCTCTCTCTCTCTCTCTCACGTAATATCTCTCCGTCTTCTGTATATGAAATCATCATCATTATCATCTCTGTACCCATAACGTCAACACTGAATGGGTGTCGGAGACGGTAAGCCCAGGCCCTTGCGGGTTATGTACCGTCCCGAATCTCGGACTGGGGATGCCGGACCCAGGATAGACGACGGTGAATCTAAATTTATTATCCTTAGAGTATCTTTGTTACCCACAAGAATAAAATATAGGGATGTAATATCCGTTTGCTTATTTAGATGTTACTGTTACTGTGTTTGTTTTTGTCCCCGTAGCTAGTTTGTAGTTTTATTTGTTAAGAATAAGTACATGAAAAGACAAAAAAATTCTATTCGAATTTGAAAATTCTCTCTCTCTCTCTCTCTCTCTCTCTCTCTCTCTCTCTCTCTCTCTCTCTCTCTCTCTCTCTCTCTCTCTCTCCTTCTTTTTATCTGAGACTTCTTTGCGTGAGCAGCAATGTTGTCCATCATTTTCCCTTGCAAGGATCTCTTGCTATACAATCCCATTTCTTTCAGGTTCTCTCTCTCTCTCTCTCTCTCTCTCTCTCTCTCTCTCTCTCTCTCTCTCTCTCTCTCTCTCTCTCTCTCTCTCTCTCTCTCTCTCTCTCTCTCTCTCTCTCTCTCTCTATATATATATATATATATATATATATATATATATATATATATATATTATATATATATATATATATATATATATATATATAATAGATATAATAACTTCATTATGCATCAGACTGTGTACAACTAATTTTATACATCTAATCCCTCCATTGTTACTTTGCTACATCAGCGAGGAGGAATTTCATTCCTACTCTCTGCTGCTGACGTCTCCCGAATTGCAGTTTTATCGGTTTTATTTTATATTCGTGTTTATCAATCTGTTTATCCCCTTTTTCCATATTTTCTCTCTCTGCAGTCTGATTTCCCTTCGGAGCCCTCTCCGTAACGGTTATCTGCTGAAGATTTAAAGAAAGAAAGAAAGAAAGAAAAGAAGTAAAACAGAAATGGAGTCACAGGCGACAATATGGACTATATGTGTTGTAATCATATCTGTCCAAAGAAATCGTATCACAGACCTTTCACTATTTTCCTGTATGACTGTAAACAACCCCTTCAAAAATATTCCTTATCAGTATCCTGCAAATGTTAAATTTCCAAGAACAGGTTGTGAAAGGAATTATGCACAGTAGATAAGAAAGCCGAAGAAGCATGAGGACGTAATTTTGACTTTACAAGGTTATGCTGATCTTGAAATGTAAATAAGCTTCCAGACGTTTTTTATTTTCATTTATAGTTTTGATTTTCGCTGTGGAAAATGTCGCTACGTGCCTCGATTCTTGATGTGTCACCACTTAGTTAAATCAAGACTCGCTTCCAGTACTGATTATGATTTAATGACAAAAGATGGTAAGGTCTCCTAAGACGTTTTAGAAATCATTGATTCAAAGGCAAATTCTCATGGTTTCTTGTAAGATTGAACTCAATGGAACTTGCAACATTAATCAGCATGGCTCCACATTCTCATGATTTCTTGTAAGATTAAACTCAGTGGACCTTCCTACATTAATCAGCATGGGTCCACATTCTGATTATTTCGTGTAAGATTAAACTCAGTGGACCTTCCTACATTAATCAGCATGGGTCCACATTCTCATGATTTCGTATAAGATTAAATTCAATGGACCTTGGTACATTAATCAACATGGCTCCACACCCTCAAGGTTTCGAGCAAGATTAAACTCAACGGGCCTTGTTGCATTAATCAGCATGTCCCCACTTTCTCATGATTTCGTGTAAGATTAATCTCAATGGACCTTGCTACATCAAGCAGCATGGCTCAACATTCTCATGACTTCGTGTAAGATTAAACTCAATGGACCTTGGTACATTAATCGGCATGGCTCCACATTCTCATGATTTCGTGTAAGATTAAACTCAATGGACATTGCTACATTAATCAGCATGGCTCTACACTCATGGTTTTGTGTAAGATTGAACTCAATGGACCTTGCTACATTAATCAGCATGGCTCCACTTTCTCATGATTTCGTGTAAGATTAAATTCAAGTCAGTGGACCTTGCTACATCAATAGCATAGCTTCACATTCTCATGGTTTTGTGTAAGATTAAACTCAATGGACCTTGCTACATCAATCAGCATGGCTCCAGTTTCTCCTAATTTCGTGTAAGATTAAACTCAGTGGACCTTGCTACATTAATCAGTATGGCTCCACATTCTCATGGTTTCGTGTAAGATTAAACTCAATGGATCTTGCTACGTTAGTCAGCGGGGCTCCACTTTCACATGATTTCGTGTAAGTTTAAACTTAATGGACCTTGCGACCTTAATCAGCATGGCTCCAGTTTCTCATGATTTCGTGTAAGTTTAAACTTAATGGACCTTGCTACATTAATCAGTATGGCTCCAGTTTCTCATGATTTCGTGTAAGATTAAACTCAATGGACATTGCTACATTAATCTTCATGGCTCCACATTCTCGTGGTTTCGCGTAAGATTAAACTCAATGGACAATGCTACATTAATCAGCATGGCTCCACTTTCTCATGATTTCGTGTAAGATTAATCTCAATGGACCTTGCTACATCAAGCAGCATGGCTCAACATTCTCATGATTTCGTGTAAGATTAAACTCAATGGACCTTGCTTCATTAATCAGCATGGCTCCACAGTCTTATGCTCCAGATTCTCATGATTTCCTGTAATTTTAAACTTAATGGACCCTGCTACATTAATCAGCCTGACTCCACTTTCTCATGATTTCGTGTAAGATTAATCTCAATGGACCTTGCTACATCAAGCAGCGTGGCTCAACATTCTCATGATTTCGTGTAAGATTAAACTCAATGGACCTTGCTACATTAATCGGCATGGCTCTACATTTTCATGCTCCACATTCTCATGCTCCACTTTCTCATGATTTCCTGTAAGATTAAAGTCAATGGACCTTGCTACATTAATCAGCATCGCTCCACATTCTCATGGTTTTGTGAAAGATTGAACTCAATGGACCTTGCTACATTAATCAGCATGGCTCCACATTTTCGCGGTTTTGTGTAAGATTAAACTAAATGGACCTTGCTACATTAATCAGCATGGCTCCACTTTCTCATGTTTTCGTGTAAGATTAAACTCAATGGATCTTGCTACGTTAATCAGTATGTCTCAACATTCTCATGGTTTTGTGTAAGATTAAACTCAATGGATCTTGCTACGCTAATCAGCATGGCTCCACTTTCTCATGATTTCCTGTAAGTTTAAACTCAATGGACATTGCTACATTAATCAGCATGGCTCCAGTTTCTCATGATTTCGTGTAAGATTAAACTCAATGGAACTTGCTACATTAATCAGCATGGCTCCACATTCTCATGATTTCTTGTAAGATTAAACTCAATGGATCTTGCTACGTTAGTCAGCGAGGCTCCACTTTCTCATGATTTTATGTAAGTTTAAACTTGATTGACCTTGCGACCTTAATCAGCATGGCTTCAGTTTCTCATGATTTCGTGTACGTTTAAACTTATGGACCTTGCTACATTAATCAGCATGGCTCCAGCTTCTCTTGATTTCGTGTAAGATTAAACTCAATGGACATTGCTTCATTAATCATCATGGCACCATATTCACGTGGTTTCGTGTAAGATTAAACTCAATGGACTTTGCTACATTAATCAGCATGGCTCCACTTTCTCATGGTTTTGTGTAAGATCAAACTTAATGGCCCTTGCTACATTAATCAACACAGCTTCCATTTTACCATGATTTCATGTAAGACTAAGCTCAATGGACCTTGTTACATAAACCAGCATGGCTCCACATTCTCATGGTTTCATGTAAGATTACACTCAATGGACTTTGCTACATTAATCAGCATGGCTCCACGTTCTCATGGTTTTGTGCAAGATTGAACTCAATGGACCTTGCTACATTAATCGGCATGTCTCCACTTTCTCATGGTTTCGTGTAAGATTGAACTCAATGGACCTTGCTACTTTAATCAGCATGGCTCCACATTCTCATGGTTTCGTGTAAGATTAATATCAATGGACCTTGCTACATAAATCAGCATGGCTCTTCTTTCCCATGGTTTCGTGTAATATTAAACTCAATGGATCTTGCTACGTTAATCAGTAATCAGCATGTCTCCACATTCTCATGGTTTTGTGTGAGATTAAACTTAATGGATCTTCCTACATTAATCAGCATGGCTCCAGTTTCTCATGATTTAGTGTAAGAATAAACTCAATGAACCTTGCTACATTAATCAGCATGGCTCCACATTCTCATGGTTTCGTGTAAGATTAAACTCAATGGATCTTGCTACGTTAGTCAGTATGGCTCCACTTTCTCATGATTTCGTGTAAGATTAAACTCAATGGACATTGCTACATTAATCATCATGGCTCCACATTCCCGTGGTTTCGTGTAAGATTAAACTCAATGGACCTTGCTATATTAATCTGCATGGCTCCACTGTCTCATGATTTCGTGTAAGATTAAACTCAATGGACATTGCTACATTAATCATCATGGCTCCACATTCTCTTGGTTTCGTGTAAGATTAAGCTCAATGGACCTTGCTACATTAATCAACATGGCTCCACTTTCTCATTGTTTTGTGTAAGATTAAACTCAATGGACCTTGCTACATTAATCAGTATGGCACCACTTTCTCATGGTTTTGTATAAGATTAAACTCAATGGACCTTGCTACATTAATCAACACGGGCTCCATTTTATCATGATTTCGCGTAAGCTTAAACTCAATGGACCTTGCTACATTAATCAGCATAGCTCTAGTTTCTCATTATGCTGTGTAAGATGGAACTCAATGGACCTTGTTACATTAACCAGCATGGCTCCACATTCTCATGGTTTTGTGTAAGATTACATGCAATGGACTTGACTACATTAATCAGCATGGCTATACATTCTCATGGTTTTGTGCAAGATTAAGCTCAATGGACCTTCCCACATTAATCAGCATGGCTCCACATTCTCATGGTTTCGTGTAAGATTGAACTCAATGGACCTTGCTACATTAATCAGCATGGCTCCACTTTCTCATGATTTCGTGTGATTTTGTGTAAGATTAAACTCAATGGACCTTGCTACATTAATCAGCATGGCACCACTTTCTCATGGTTTTGTTTAAGATTAAACTTAACTCAATCGACCTTGCTACATTAATCAGCATGGCTCCACTTTGTCACGATTTCGCGTAAGATTAATCTCAATGGACCTTGCTACATTAATCAGCATGTCTCCACATTCTCATGGTTTTGTGTAAGAATAAACTCAATGGAACTTGATACATTAATCAGCATGGCTCCACATTCTCTTGACTCTGTGTAAGATTAAACTCAATGGATATAGGTACATTAATCAGCATGGTTCCACTTTCTCATGATTAAACCAGCATGGCTCCACTTTCTAAGATTAAATGGACCTTGCTACATTCAACCCAATGGACCTTTCTACATTAATCATGACCTTACTATCAGAATGGCATGTTCTCACTTTATCATAGTTTTGTGTAAGATTAAGCTCAATGGACGTTGCTACATTAATCAGCATGTCTCCACTTTCTCATGGGTTTGTGTGAGATTAAACTCAATGGACCTTGCTGCATTAATCACCATGGCTCCACTTTCTCATGGGTTTGTGTGAGATTAAACTCAATGGACCTTGCTACATTAATCACCATGGCTCCACTTTCTCATGGTTTTGTGTGAGATTAAACTCCATGGACCTAGCTACATTAATCAGCATGGCTCCACTTTCTCATGGGTTTGTGTGAGATTAAACTCAATGGACCTTGCTGCATTAATCACCATGGCTCCACTTTCTCATGGGTTTGTGTGAGATTAAACTCAATGGACCTTGCTACATTAATCACCATGGCTCCACTTTCTCATGGTTTTGTGTGAGATTAAAACCATGGACTTTGCTACATTAATCAGCATGGCTATACATTCTTTCAAGATTAAGCTCATGGTTTTGCATAAGATTAAACTTAATGGACCTTGCTACTTTAATCAACACAGGCTACATTTTATCATGATTTCATGTAAGATTAAACTCAATGAACCTTGCTACATTAATCAGCATGGCTCTAGTTTGTCAATATGTTGTGAAAGATTGAACTCAATGGAGCTTGTTACATTAACCTGCATGGCTCCACATTCTCATGGCTCAATGGAACACATTCTCATGGTTTCTTGTAAGATTACACGCAATGGACTTTGCTACATTAATCAGCATGGCTCCACATTCTCTTGGTTTTGTGCAAGATTAAACTCAATGGACCTTGCTACATTAATCAGCATGGCTACACATTCTCATGGTTTTGTGCAAGATTGAACTATAGATTAATAGACCTTGCTACATTAATCAGCATGGCTCCACATTCTCATAGTTTCGTGTAAGATTGAACTCAATGGACTCTCTACATTAATCAGCATGGCTCCACTTTCTCATGATTTCGTGTGAGATTAAACTCAATGGACCTTGCTACATTAATCAACATGGCTCCACTTTGTCATGATTTCGTGTACGATTAATCTCAATGGACCTTGCTACATTAACCAGCATGGCTCCACATTCTCATGGTTTTGTGTAAGATTAAATCAGCATGGCTCCTCAATGGTTTCGTGCAAGATTAAACTCAATGGACCTGCTACATTAATCACGTTAGTCAGTGTGAGATTAAACTCAATGGACCTTGCTACATTAATCAACATGGCTCCACTTTCTCATGGTTCCACTTTCAATGGACCTTGATATCGTGTAAGATTAAACTCAATGGACATTGCTACATTAATCATCATGGCTCCACATTCCCGTGGTTTCGTGTTAGATTAAACTCAATGGACCTTGCTACATTAATCAGCATGGCTCCATTGTCTCATGATTTCGTGTAAGATTAAACTCAATGGACCTTGCTACATTAATCATCATGGCTCCACATTCTCTTGGTTTCGTGTAAGATTAAACTCAGTGGACCTTGCTACATTAATCAGCATGGCTCCACTTCTCATAGTTTTGTGTAAGATTAAACTCAATGGACTTGCTACATTAATCAGTATGGCACCACTTTCTCATGGTTTTGTATAAGATTAAACTCAATGGACCTTGCTACATTAATCAACACGGGCTCCATTTTATCATGATTTCGCGTAAGCTTAAACTCAATGGACCTTGCTACATTAATCAGCATAGCTCTAGTTTCTCAATATGCTGTGTAAGATTGAACTCAATGGACCTTGTTACATTAACCAGCATGGCTCCACATTCTCATGGTTTTGTGTAAGATTACATGCAATGGACTTTGCTACATTAATCAGCATGGCTATACATTCTCATGGTTTTGTCTCCACTTTCTCATGTAAGATTAAGCTCAATGGACCTTCCTACATTAATCAGCATGGCTCCACATTCTCATGGTTTCGTGTAAGATTGAACTCAATGGACCTTGCTACATTAATCAGCATGGCTCCACTTTCTCATGATTTCGTGTGATTTCGTGTAGATTAAACTCAATGGACCTTGCTACATTAATCAGCATGGCACCACTTTCTCATGGTTTTGTTTAAGATTAAACTAACTCAATCGACCTTGCTACATTAATCAGCATGGCTCCACTTTGTCACGATTTCGCGTAAGATTCAATCTCAATGGACCTTGCTACATTAACTTGATACATTAATCAGCTCCACATTTCTCATGTAGATTAAACTCCACATTCTCATGGTTTTGTGTAGAATAAACTCAATGGAACTTGATACATTAAGCTCAATGGCATGGCTCTCACTTTCTCATATGATTTCGTGTAAGATTAAACTTGTCATGATTTTGATTTCGTAGATTTAACTCAATGGACCTTGCTACATTAATCAGCATGGCACCACTTTCTCATGGTTTCGTTTAAGATTAAACTTAAGTCAATGGACCTTGCTACATTAATATGCATGGCTCCACATTCTCATGGTTTTCTGTAAAATTAAACTCAATGGACCCTGCTACATTAATCAGCATGGCTCCACTTGCTCATGATTTCGTGTAAGACTATACTGAATGGACCTTGCTACATTAATCAGCATGACTCCACATTCTCATGGCTTTGTGTAAGATTAAACTCAATGGACATTGGTACTTTAATCAGTATGGCTCCACTTTATTATGAATTCGTGTAAGATTAAACTCAACTCACTGGATCCTGCTACATTAATCCGCTTGGCTCCACATTCTCATGGTTTTGTGTAAGATTAAACTTAATGGACATTGCTACATTAATCAGCATAGCTCCACTTTCTCATCATTTCATGTATGATTAAACTCAACTCAATGGACCTTGCTACATTAATCAGCATTGCTCCACTTTGTCATGGTTTTGCTTAAGATTAAACTGAATGGACCTTGCTACATTAATCAGCATGGCTCCACTCTCTCATGATTTTGTGTAAGATTAAACTGTATGGACCTTGCTACATTAATCAGCATGGTTCCACATTCTCATGGTTTTGTGCAAGATTAAACTCAATGAACCTTGCTACGTTAATCAGCATGGCTCCACATTCTCATGGTTTTGTGCAAGATTAAACCCAATGGATCTTGCTACATTAATCAGCATGGCTCCAGTTTCTCATGGTTTTATGTAAGATTAAACTCAATGGACCTTGCTACATTAATCAGCATGGCACGACTTTCTCATGGTTTCGTGTAAGATTGAACTCGATGGACCTTGCTACATTAATCAGCATGGCTCGACTTTCTCATGGTTTCGTGTAAGATTCAACTCAATGGACATTGCTTCATTAATTGGCATGGCTTCACTTACTCATGATTTCGTGTAAAATCGAACTCAATGGACATTGCTACATTAATCATCAGGGCTCCACATTCTCGTGGTTTCGTATAAGATTAAACTCAATGGACCTTGCTACATTAATCACCATGGCTCCACTTTCTCATGGTTTTGTGTGAGATTAAACTCAATGGACCTTGCTACATTAATCACCATGGCTCCACTTTCTCATGGTTTTGTGTGAGATTAAACTCCATGGACCTTGCTACATTAATTAGCATGGCTCCACTTTCTCATGGTTTTGCATAAGATTAAACTTAATGGACCTTGCTACATTAATCAACACAGGCTACATTTTATCATGATTTCATGTAAGATTAAACTCAATGAACCTTGCTACATTAATCAGCATGGCTATAGTTTCTCAATATGTTGTGTAAGATTGAACTCAATGGACCTTGTTACATTAACCTGCATGGCTCCACATTCTCATGGTTTCTTGTAAGATTACACGCAATGGACTTTGCTACATTAATCAGCATGGCTCCACATTCTCATGGTTTTGTGCAAGATTAAACTCAATGGACCTTGCTACATTAATCAGCATGGCTACACATTCTCATGGTTTTGTGCAAGATTGAACTCAATAGACCTTGCTACATTAATCAGCATGGCTCCACATTCTCATGGTTTCGTGTAAGATTGAACTCAATGGACTCACTACATTAATCAGCATGGCTCCACTTTCTCATGATTTCGTGTGAGATTAAACTCAATGGACCTTGCTACATTAATCGACATGGCTCCACTTTGTCATGATTTCGTGTATGATTAATCTCAATGGACCTTGCTACATTAACCAGCATGGCTCCACATTCTCATGGTTTTGTGTAAGAATAAAGTCAATGGAACTTGATACATTAATCGGCATGGCTCCACATTCTCATGGTTTTGTGTAAGATTAAACTCAATGGATATAGCTACATTAATCAGCATGGTTCCACTTTCTCATGATTTTGCGTAAGATTAAACTCAGCCCAATGGACCTCTCTACATTAATCAGCATGGCTCCACTTTATCATAGTTTTGTGTAAGATTAAGCTCAATGGACGTTGCTACATTAATCAGCATGTCTCCACTTTCTCATGATTTCTTGTAAGATTAAACTCAATGGACCTTACTATATTAATCAGCATGGCTCCACTTTCTCATGATTTCGTGTAAGATTAAACTCAGTGGACCTTGCTACATTAATCAGCATAGCACCACTTTGTCATGATTTCGTTTAAGATTAAATTTACTCACTGGACCTTGCTACATTAATCTGCATGGTTCCACATTCTCATGGTTTTCTGTAAGATTAAACTCAATGGACCCTGCTACATTAATCAGCATGACTCCACATTCTCATGATTTCTTGTAAGATTAAACTCAGTGGACCTTGCTACATTAATCAGCATGACTCCACATTCTCATGGTTTTGTGTAAGATTAAACTCAATGGACATTGCTACATTAATCAGTATGGCTCCACTTTATCATGAATTCGTGTAAGGTTAAACTCAGCTCAATGGACCTTGCTTCATTAATTAGCATGGCCCCACTTACTCATGGCTTTGCATAAGAATAAACTCAATGGACCTTGCTACATTAATCAGCTTGGCTCTACTTTCTCGTGGTTTTGTGTAAGATTGAACTAAATGGACCTTGGTACATTAATCAGCTTGGCTCGACTTTCTCATGGTTTCGTGTAAGATTCAACTCAATGGACATTGCTTCGTTAATTGGGATGGCTTCACTTTCTCATGATTTCGTGTAAGATCGAACTCAGTGGACCTTGTTACATTAATCAGCATGACTCCACTTTCTCATGATTTCGTGTAAGATTAAACTCAATGGTCCTTGCTATATTAATCGGCTTGGTTCCACATACTCATGGTTTTGTTTAAGATTAAACTTATTGGACCTTGCTACATTAATCATCATGGCTGCACTTTCTCATATTTTCGTGTAAGATTGAACTTAATGGACCTTGCTACATTAATCAGCATGGCTCCACATTCTCATGGTTTTGTGTAAGATTAAAGGTAATGGTCCTTGCTACGTTAATCAGCATGGCTCCACTTTCTCATGGTTTCGTGTGAGATTCACCTCAATGGATCTTGCTACATTAATCAGCATGGCTCAACATTCTCATGGTTTCGTGTAAGATTAAACTCAATGGACCTTGCTACATCAATCAGCATGGCTCCACTTTCTCATGGTTTCGTGTAAGGTTAAACTCAATGAATCTTCCTACAGGATTAAGCTTGGTTCCAGTTTCCCGTGGTTCCTTGCAACATTCAGTTCACTGAACTTATATATATAATTAAACATGGCTTCGCTTATGTTTTCTGGAAAAATGTAAAGCATTGAATCTTGTTACAAAATTGAACATGGTTTATTTTTATTCATAAATCATGTAAAACTGAACTCAATGAACTTTGTTAAAGTACTGACCATAGTTTCACCTTCCTTGTGTTTATACGTAACAAACCTCCAAAAATTATTTTGACATGTGTAGACGAGGCTTCACTTTATATCCCGGGGACATGTAATATGCAGCTCAAGGAACGAATTTGGAATGACTATAACTCCTTGTGACATGCCAGTTGCTAGGATATCAAGCAATTCGTTAAAATCTTATGTTTTC
Organism: Macrobrachium rosenbergii; assembly: GCF_040412425.1. Taxonomy (NCBI): domain Eukaryota; kingdom Metazoa; phylum Arthropoda; class Malacostraca; order Decapoda; family Palaemonidae; genus Macrobrachium; species Macrobrachium rosenbergii. Next base: position 6,266,041 of record NC_089789.1, on the reverse strand, counting down.
CCCAGTCATGTGTAACGTTGTTCTTGATCACTTGATTTTATTTGATTTGCTTGATGAAATTTAAGCTGTCAAGCCAAGAAGCCCATTCAGCGCTTAAGACAGTGAAAAGAGGGAGTTGGAGCAGTTGGACATTAAGAGATCAGAAAATGAACGAGATGGAGTACAATACATTAAAGATGGAAATGGAAGAAAATCCCCAAGTTGCTCTAAGAAGTTATAGTTAAAGAGGTTGGACATCAAGACTAAAGAAAAGTTGCGGGAATAGTGGTACAATAAAAGGCTAAAAAGTGGGTGCACCTAGAGGCCGGAGGGACCCTGCAAACACCCTTTAGAGATGCCTACAGTGCACCACGCGAATGTGACTTCACTTTTCGTGATGTTTCGTGTAACATTCAACAAAACAGACGAAAGTAAGACGATAATAAATATAATAAGATACTCATTTGAATGTTCTCTCTCAGTTTTTGCTAATTTTTCTTCTTCTTCTTCTTCTCAGCTTAATCCCTAGTCCGGGTCGCTGTTTTTGATGAGCTTCCTAAAACTATTTCTGCCATTAAGGCTCTTTTCATAACAGAAGTTGTGACACCAGTGTATGTCACCATAATTCAATCAATCAATCATAACAGATTTTAGCAGATGTTTTACGGACGGACGCCCTTCCTGACTCCAACCCTCCCTGTTTATCTGGACTTTAGACTGGCACTGAGTTCGGATGGCTTAACATCTCCCCACCCCCGTGGCTAGTTTGCCAGTTCTTCCACCATCGAAGTTAATGTGACTGAAAGAGAGAGAGAGAGAGAGAGAGAGAGAGAGAGAGAAGGAAATCTTAATGTATAGGCTGTTCAAAATCGAAACTGATCCAATGCCAAAAGGCGATTTCTTTGGCCGAGCAAGGTATTAAATTGCCGGGAGTAGATTTCCTTTGAATCCGATCGGCTGAATGTGATATTTCAGATCTCAGTTCCGATTCATATTTTTCAATTCGGTCTCCCTCTATTCCGCCAGATCGCTCTAGCTTATTGAGTCATCTTGGAGATCCTTATTGCAGTGCGATCTCTGAAGGAATTTGCCAGGCTTAAATTATCTCCGAGATGGATAGAGAGACTCTAGACAGTTTTTCTCATATAACAAATTTGGTATAAGTAGTAATTGAGAGGTTCGGGTGTCTCGAAGTATCTTTAGCGCTGTTTCTCGTTTCAAATAGATAGATAGATAGATAGGCAGACAGATAAATAGACGAATAGATAGATAGATAGTTTCTTTATACAAATTGTCTGGTAAAAGTGACAATTGATGGGTTTAGGTGTCTCGAAGTGTCTTTAGTGCTATTTCTCTTTTCAGATAGATAGACAGATAGATAGAGATGGATAGATAGAAACAGACAGTTTTTTTCATATAGCAAATTTGGCAAATAGATAGTAAATAGTTTTTTATATAAATTGTCTGGTAAAAGTAGCAATTGATGGGTTTAGGTGTCTCGAAGTAACTTTAGATAGATAAAAAAATAGACTGACAGATAGATAGGTAGACAGATAGACAGAGAGGTTTATTTTTCCTGAAGTAACTTTACTGCTGTTCTCTCGTTCAATCTTTCTAATTTTGAACGTTTGCAATCAGCCGTTTCTCGTAACCTCTCTGTTTGGAAATCTTTCGTTAAAGTGACCGCATTGGAACGAGAGAAACTGCTTAGGCTTAGGTATGAAATGCAAATTGTCGCATGATGTCACAGCACTAACTTCTCAGGCTATAAATTATTCATAAACGGGCCTATTGATTAACGTAACCTCCAATCATGACTAATTAATTAGTGTTGATCATATGGGCAGTAATGTTCTCTTGAGAGAGAGAGAGAGAGAGAGAGAGAGAGAGAGAGAGGGTGGGGTGCTCAGAGAAATAATTTTCATGATTTTCTGCATTGCTTTCTAATAGGCTAAAACAAGAGATAATTTCAGTAAATAACTTTCATCACTTTCATTGTAGCACATCATATACACATTACGCAAACATTACCTAGAGACGAACGGAGACCTTAATATATGACATTTTTTTTTTTTTTAGAAACAAATCAACATCAAACTGATGAGTGGAGTTACACGGTAAGAACGATAACAGGAAGGGAATCTAATTGGTGGTTCTTGAATAATAAAAGCTGATTGCAGACCGTGAAAGAAAACGGAGATTCTCAACATCGACTTATAAAACTCCGATAAAGGCAAAGAACAGCTCGTTGACGTTGAATGAAAATGGAAGAATAGCCTGAGATGCACAAGATGATCGTATTAAGAGAGAGAGAGAGAGAGAGAGAGAGAGAGAACAAAAAACGGCGGGTGACGCTCAGGAGGTCGAGGCCAGCGGTGGGTATTTCGTCGATCTACGAGATGGGACTGGGGATGACTAGGGTGGGGGAGAGGGGTAGTAGTGGGGTGATGGCGGGTAGGGGTGAGATGTGGGGGGGGTGTCTTGGGGAAATTCAAGAGGGAGAGGGGATCAGGGGAGGAAGGTCAGGAGATTGGTAATGTGGGGTCGTAAATCGTCACGGTTGTTGTTTTCCCAATAGTGGAAAGAAACGAGGAAAATAATCTCTCTCTCTCTCTCTCTCTCTCTCTCTCTCTCTCTCGGCTGAGAAAGGGGCGGGGAGGAGGAATGTCAGTGGGGAAGGGGAGGGCGATCGGTAAATACATGTGATGAGAGTTGAAGAAACCTATGTATCGGGACTTTTATGGTGCCGAACACATTTCACCTCGAGACCCAATATAAGAAAGGCCAAGATAACACACCATTGCTGGGGCCCTCTCCCTGTCCCCCTCATCCTCCCCACCCCACCCCCACCCCCACCCCCCACCCCTCCCCTGAGTCTCCCTCTTCTTCTTCTTCGTCTTCTTCTTCTTCTTCTTCTTCTTCTTCTTCTTCTTCTTCTTCTTCTTCTTCTGCCAGTTGTTGTCCTCGGGAGACAATAGGTTGTTCGATGTCTTCTCATTTCGGCAAACGTAATTTGATCTCGAAATTATCACGACGGCCTCTTCCGGGAAAGGCGCTTTCTCAAATGCTTTTCCTCAAGGTCGTTATAGAATGAATTTCTACATTAAGTGTTTTTTTTTTTTTCTTTCATCGTGTATTAAATATTTTTTGTTTTTGTTTTTGGTTTTATCACGTATTAAACTCTCGAGTTCTTGCAGAAGTCACCTTGGTACATTTGATGGAGTAAATATGAAAGTGTAACTGTTTCCTTACATGATTTTTTAAGTAATTAACTGGATTATTAAGTACTTAGTTTTTGTTTTTTGGTTTTATCACGTATTATAATCATTCCGGCGTTGGGTACAGTGCAGTATATTAAATCTTGTAAATATGATACTAGAATCTTGTCTTTGTATGATTCTTGAAATAATTAACCGGAGCACTAATTGGAAGCTTTCATGAAATACTCTTCCATTAATCCATAGTAGACGCATTCTAAGAATATCAATCGGCCACGCCCCCTTCCCCTGGCACTGTAGATAAGGCATGACATTATCGTAGTGCAACCTCCGACGATATCAGTTGCTGCTTGGCTATGACACTGATAACATCGAAAGTTTTTTCATTCAGTAACTAAAGGAAGCCCTAGAACCTGTAAATTTGTACTTATTTTTGTACAAATGTTCTATCAACATGCTTTTGAAAGTTTCATCTTCATGACAACACAAATAGTAATTCTCTCTCTCTCTCTCTCTCTCTCTCTCTCTCTCTCTCTCTCTCTCTCTCTCTCTCTCTCTCTCTCTCTGTGGGTCAATGATCACTCCAACTCACTCATCCCAGTCCGACTCAGGCCCATGATAAAGACAACGCTGCCAACTGTATGAGTAATATCGTGAAAGAGGGGAGTGGGCTATTCTGGGGTGGTAGGGTGGGGTAGGAAGGATGTGGGCGTGGCCGAGTGATATTCTTAAAATGCATCGACTGTAGGTCGTGTCAAAAGTTTAATAACTGGAGGATATTTTAAACCTTTTGTTTTTTACAAAGCTCATCAGTTATGGTCATTTCATGCTTTTATTTCCTTCGTGGATATCTCATACTCATATTAAAATAAATATTTAAAGTGAAATACTATATATATATATATATATATATATATATATATATTTTTATAAATATTACTGCTGTTCGCCCTCGATGTAGTTAGGTGTAGGAATATTAGGCCAATTGACCTCGACAGAGAAACATCTCTGCCCGCCGGTAGGGTAGGCAATTTAAAATAACAATCACCGCTTTAGACAAATGGGCGCATAGGCTGGAAAGTTTGTAAACAAAATATGTTAGGGCATTAGGGACCTAAGCCTCAGAGAGGGTTTACGCTCAATGACCCCCTAGTTATGGTGGCCCTTAAGCTTTATTCTATGCATTCGACGATGCCTTTGTCAAGGTCGGATTGCCCGAGGCAGTATAAGCTCTCTGGAAGAAGCGAGGTATCGGGTCAGTCAGAGAGAGATCCCAGCGGTCACGGAACCAGGGTGACGCCTGCGTGCGTGCCCGAACGATATTCTTTATTCTTTATTTACTTTCTCTCCTACGTCTATCTTAATTAGTGAATTGGGAAGACTGCCAGAATACGACTCCTGAGGTCCCTCGTTTTGCGCAGCGAATCGGCGTTCACGTAAGTCCGATTCTGGTTGAAGCGCCGTCGATTGACTAGTACTTTTCTGTATTTCACATTTTTTTTCTTTGTTTTCTCTTCCTTCAGCCACCACTTAGGTATATGTGTTTACTGAAGTCTAGATTAAGTCAAATTATTTTATTGTTAGCTTCAACCCCATTATTCCAGTAAAATACCTAGATTTAGGTAAGCAAAATCAGGTTAAATCTCGATGCTTTTGTATGCCTCGCGTCCGAATGTTTGGAAGAACTGTTGCGTTTAAAATCAAATTCATCTCAACTATTCTTTGTTAAGGTTAATAACCCTTAACTGGCGACCTTTGGCTAATTAACGTCTGTCTTTGAGGTTAACTTTGGCTTCAAGTGACAGGTTACGTGTAATCTTGGTTTGCAGGGCCGTAAAATTTAAGTAAATTGAATAATACATGATCAACCAAGCTCCTCACACGTAAATATTGGCGACCTTGCGTAGAATCTAAAGTACATTTTAGAGAAAGAATCTGGAGAAAAGGAAATTAAAATTACATTAATTCCAAAAAAATAAAAGTCAGATATCGAACTCCATTTCATTCTTCCAAACAAGGAACGAGGCATAATAATAAGCAGTAAAGAGGATAGTTATAATAACAAGTGTAGCGAGAATTAGCGTAGGAAAGGGTGCGTCGAGAGCAGAGAGTCATAATTTATAACGTCTAAGACAAGGGCATTTTACCGTGTTCGGACCGTGAGAGAAGTCGTTCAAGTAACGAATTCAAAGGCCGAGAATCGCGGAGCCCAGTTCATGTACACAAAGTAATATACTAATCGCGTCGGCAATTCCGATCGTTATTGTTTGCATATAGCGGGAATCATTCAAAAACCGTGTCAGTGAAGTAGCAAACGAACTGAAATAGTAATTTTACAATAAAGGTACCGTGCAACAACGTAAATTTACGCAGGCAAGCTAGCATTTCTCTTTTCATTCTTTGTTTAATGTCCGGGTGAGAATACGATAACAAAGACAAAGTTGTTTGGTAATTTAGTTTTCCATCCGTAACGTAAAACGCTATGCATGATTGGTATATTTAAAGTAAAATCTGGATACCTGCATTTGTTTCGTTGTTTGAATTTGTGCTAAAAAGAAAATACCCCATCTTGGGTTGTTTTGAAATTGTTCGAACTGTTTGTGAGAGAACGGCCATTTTGGGGTTTCCTTAGCAAGCCGAGGTTGTTTTGAAATTTAGGCCTTGGGACCTTGGCCGCCATCTCAACGACCTTGTTATTGTGACCTCTGCCCGAGACACTCTGGGGGCATTTTTTTTTGCTTTTCAGCGAACCCACCTCCTAATATCTTAGCTAGGAAAAAAAACCAAAAGATAATTTAGGGCAGGGAAAGATAGGCCTTAGTTAGGAGTAATACCACAAGTTCCTATACGAATACCTACTATAAAATCATATAAAGAAAATTTAAAATTTTTACGATAAACTTTTGTGACGTCGGCTCCAGGAAAATTGAGATAATAAAGTAATCCCTAAGGAAGCCAAGACGACGCATCTATATCATTTTATTAAGATCCATGCCATTGTGCATGTATAAAATCTTTGTTTACATGTTCTCAAGCAGCAAGAAATTCCTTTGATTGAAAATCTCTCTCTCTCTCTCTCTCTCTCTCTCTCTCTCTCTCTCTCTCTCTCTCTCGTCACATTCAAGTAAGCATTCCTAACCTAAGTGTACGTGACCCTCTTCAAAGAAAAAGAACGGCCGACACTAGGCTAATTAATTCGAATACAATAAACCAATTAAAAGAAAACACCTCTGTCCCACAATAGATGAGGACAAGTTAAGAGTAATTACAATACAGTGATAAACTGTCGGTCACGAGTGAGGCCTGCTATCCAGAAAAAAGCCAACAGTAGTTTTCACCCTCTGAAAAAGAAGGGGCCAGTACTGGGACCAGCCACTCACGAGGATCTTTAAAAAAAAAACCCAAATTCACTTTATTCCACAGTGCCAATAATTTGCAGCACTCATCACTGGAATAGCTTCTCTATCTCTCTCTCTCTCTCTCTCTTTTACCTTCCTTTCTCTCTCATTCGATTGTTGCACTCTGCAGGGGTGTAGAGTGCCTTTCCTCCCATATAGCCTAGTTGGACTCCAGTAGAGGGTCCCTAGGAACACATTGGCACCATAAGTGCCACCAAGCAAGAATCCAGAAAAATAAATAAAACAAAACCAAAAGGGAACACAGAAGAGAAAGTTCTTCTGGAACCTAACCTGCACCAGTGCCTAGGGATACTGAGTGCCACCAGTGTGACCTGTACACGGCACACCCAAACTACAGTGCCACCTTTTGAAAGGGTGCCACGTCATTGAAGAGACACTTCCTCGCTGCCAAGTACGCCCAGTCGACCCGGTTAGACGCCCTTCCCCACCAGAACCATGGCAGCAGAGCATTATAAAACTTTCCTGGGGCTGGGGACGGCGCAGGTCTCACCGGCTCGGAACTTACTACCTGGGTTAAGGAGCAAGTGGACGACTTGGCCAAGCGGGAGAAGGAAGAAAGACTCGAGCAGAGGAAGTATGAAGCCGAGCAAAGGCAATATGAAGAGGAAAGAGAAGAAAGAAGGAGACAGCATGAGTTAGCCTGCAAGGAAACTGAGTTAGCCTAAAGGAGAAGGAGCTCGAGCTTGAGAGAGCGAAAATGGAGAATGCCGAAGCTATGGCTAGCCATCAAGCCTCCAGTCCTACACCTGCTGCATCAAACGCTCCAATTTTCGAGCATCAATTCCCTAGTCCCCAAGTGGACTGAGGACGAGCCAGAAGCATGGCTGGAGGAGATCGAGGCTCTTTCGATAACTACAGCACCACGGAGACGGAGAGAGCCTTAATACCAGCCAAGCATATGGAGGAAAAGCCAAGGCAGCGCTTCGCTCACTGGAGAAGAGCCAGAGAGGCAACATGGCGGAAGTTCGTAGAGTCATTACAAAGGCCTACGAGATAACCCCAGAAAAATGGAGACAACGGTTCCGAGGTCTTGCCAAGGAAGTCGGCTGGTCTTGGACGGAATGGGCATGTCACAAAACCCAGTCCGCACGCGCTGGTTCGACTCCCTTGGCCTGCACGACGCTTTGAGGATCTCTTCAATCGACCATGCTAGAAGACCTTTTCCAATGTGCCAGGGCCCTTGCGGTATATCTTAACGATAAACAGCCCTCCACACTTATGGAAGCTTGTCGCATGGCTGATTCATGGAAACCTTCAATCAGTCGCATAGCACCTCTCAGAAGCGAATCATCCCTCCGCCTACCTCGAACTCCACTCGCCTCAAGAATGGACTGCCTAGCAAGACCCTGTGCAACTATTGCAAGAAGGGGGCCACGCTGAAGCTGAGTGCCGATACAAACTCGGCACTAATAAGCAGCCTAACCCTACCAGCCAGAACTCCGCTCCCGATTCATCCGCTCAGCCCTCTCCTCCAACAGTTACTGCAGGCCACCGAGCCCATCCAAAAGGCCCGTGCAGATCCTGTGGGCTGCTAGCCACTACAATGCTGGATCTCCGGCCTGTCCACATCATGTCCCCACCACCAAATTTGTCAACCTAATCAGCACTTCATTTTCTGCTGCTCCGCACTGGATCCTTTACCCCGAGAGACTGGAAACCCAGTTCATCTCGGTGGCCCTCTTCAGAGCACTAGCCTGCCAGTGACCCTTCCGGTCACAGTAGACACTGCGGCAGATATTAGCCTGATCACCAGGGCCCAAGTGCCAGCCGGTGCCATGGTTGACGAAGAAACGGTGGGAAATGAAGTGGATAGAGGGCCACACCATCACCGTTACTGTCCAACTCCAGGTTATGACACCTTGGGGCACGATACCCCACCGCCTCGGCGTGGTAGGTGGAATTCGGCCCGGAGTGGCCTTCTTGTTGGGTCAGGATCTTCTCTGGAAGCCCGTCACCAACGCCACTCCGCAGCCACGTTACCTCCTCCACGGAGGCCCCATCTAAAACTCTCAACCATGACAAACCTCCACCTTCCGCCCACCAAAGTGGTCCGCGGAAGGGGCGCCCAAACTATTCCAGGCCCAGCCCTCTCCAATCGCGAAGGGCTGGCCCACCAAGAGGTCCTCCCCCTCCGCGAAGAGAGATTCAGGAGGGCAGTACCGCTGCAGGACGTGCAAGCGGGCAGACCACTCCACAAATTGGGAGGGCTGCCCAGCAAGCAACGCCCAGCGGACGCCCCAACAAAACTCACCGAGAGGCTCGATCTCCCGCTGGGGCAGGAATCTCTGCCGCAGCCAAACCCAAGTCGTCCGAGAGGTATTGCACCTCCGGACCACTCATCAGGCATGCCTGACCCTCAACTGCTGCCAGTGCCACTTGCGAGCACTGAGCAGTGCCAGACTCCGTCCGTCCCGGACGTTGAGCTACCAATGGAAAGGGCCCCTAGGCCGGGTCTAAATCATGAGGCGAATCCTCCTCCGGGAGATTTAGGATTCCCCATGCAGTTGATCATGCGACTGGAGAGCCTCCAGCACCCAAACCTTCTTCTTCGCAAATTTGATTCCAGGGATGAACCCCTGGAGGATCGAAAATGGTACCCCTCCCTTGAAGACCAGGAACTGGCATCCTCGGACGCAGAAGTGAGATCGCTCTCGCTCCGGTTGTCGCAGCAGCCGGAGTAGGGAGTCCTCCCGCAGCTTTGCAGTTGCCCCTGACTTGCGCCCGCTAGCCCTCCTGGCCTGTCCCCGAGTCGGTGCTCTCATCACCTGCTAGGCCAGCTACTGATAGGCCTTGGAGGAAACCTGAAGAAGAAGAAGAAGGGGCGGAAGAGAGCCCAGTAGTTGCGGCTATAATCTCATCCTGGCACTAGTGCCCCTCTCGGCACAGTGCCCTAACATCTAAGAGTGATCCTGGCCTTGCCCAGAGAAGGTAGCCAGTGTGATCTCTTCCTTCTATTTGTACCTAGCCTAGGCCACCTTAAAGTACAGTACATCAATTTAGTAACCTTGTTCTTTCCACTTACCACCGAGCCGCAGTAATCATGTAAGAAGTAGCCTAACTAATTTCAGTAATCTCAACTATTGTGAAACGAGCCACGATGCTCGTGACACGCATGGCCTAAGACCTCAGTGAGGCACCCATTTATCATATGAGGCAACCCTCATGAATTAACTAGTAAATTTTAATTGTATTAAACATAAACCATGTTGTAATTTAGTTAGAATATTAACTCTTATGTTGGTGCTACGGTCGGGTTAGGATAGGTTAGGCTAGGGAATATCATAGAATGTACCACTAGGCTAGGTCTAAAACACATCATGATTGTAGGAGGTAGCCTATAATAACCGTGAGCACCTTCCAGTACTATTAGAATTAGGTAAAGTAGTGAATATAGCTCATATCCTATCTAGGGGTTAGGTAGTTCTGTAGCTAGGTAGGCTAACCAGGACTAATCTGCTCAGGGAAGGAGAGTAACCTACGAGAGGCTAACAGCTTGTTTAGTATAGACCTTCACGCCCGAAAAAGGAGTGAAGGCCTCTTAAGGGGGAGCTTTTATAAATATTACTGCTGTTCGCCCTGGAACATTTAGGTGTAGGAATATTAGCCAATTGACCTCGACAGAGAACATCTCTGTCCCGGTAGGGTAGGCAATTTAAAATAACAATCACTCGCCTTAGACAAATGGCCTGCATAGGCTGGAAAGTTTGTAAACAAAATATGTTAGGCATTAGGGACCTAAGCCTCAGAGAGGGTTTACGCTCAATGACCCCTAGTTATGGTGGCCCTTAAGCTTTATTCTATGCATTCGACGATGCCTTTGTCAAGGTCGGATTGCCCGGCGGTATAAGCTCTCTGGAAGAACGAAGCAGGTCGGGTCAGTCAGAGAGATCCCAGCGGTCACGGAACCAGGGTGACGCTGCGTGCGTCCGAACGATATTCTTTATTCTTTATTTACTTTTCTCCTACGTCTATCTTAATTAGTGAATTGGGAAGACTGCCAGAATACGACTCCTGAGGTCCCTCGTTTGCGCAGCTTAATCGCGTTCACGGTAAGTCCGATTCTTGTTGAAGCTTCGTCGATTGACTAAGTACTTTTCTGTATTTCAATTTTTTTTTGTTTTCTTCCTTCAGCCACCACTTAGGTATATGTGTTTACGAAGTCTAGATTAAGTCAAATTATTTTATTGTTAGCTTCAACCCCATTATTCCAGTAAAATACCTAGGATTTAGGGTAAGCAAAATCAGGTTAAATCTCGATGCTTTTGTATGCCTCGGCGCCCGAATGTTTGGAAGAACCGTTGCGTTTAAAATCAAATTCATCTCAACTATTCTTTGTTAAGGTTAATAACCCTTAACTGGCGACCTTTGGCTAATTAACGTCTGTCTTTGAGGTTAACTTTTGGCTTCAAGTGACAGGTTACGTGTAATCTTGGTTTGCAGGGCCGTGAAAATTTAAGTAAATTGAATAATACATGATCAACCAAGATCTCACACGTAACAATATATATATATATATATATATATATGTGTGTGTATATATATATATATATATATATATATATATATATATATATATATATATATATATATATATATATATATATATATATATATATATATATATATATATATATATATATATATATATATATATATATATATATATATATATATATATATATATATATATATATGTACTAGTTTATGACTTAAAAGTGTGTTTGAAAAGATTATACTCAGTTGGGGCTTAACTGTTTTTATCCATGACAGCTCAAAATCGTACACAACTTTCGATTCTGAAACTTTGGAGGAAAAATGGTCAATTTTGTCTTCGAACAAAATGCAATTGCTTTTATATTTTTTATTCTTTTGTCCTTTTGATTCCTCGTCTTGATCATGGGTTTAGTTCTTGCTTGATCGTGACCATGTGAAACTGCCTTCATTATAAATTATTGGTTTGAGGTGTTTTCTCATAATATATATATATATATATATATATATATATATATATATATATATATATATATATATATATATATATATATTTATATATATATATATATATATATATATATATATATATATATATATATATATATATATATATATATATATGAAACTACATTATAAATTATTGGCGGCTGTATTTCTCATATATATATATATATATATATATATATATATATATATATATATATATATATGTATATATATATATATATATATATATATATATATATATATATATATATATATATATATATATATATATATATATATATATAATTATAGATGTTGATTCAGGAAAGTGTGTATTCCCAATTGGAAGTACTGTGTTTTCAAGTCAAATTCGATGCGCTGTTTTCAAACGTTTTGAAGGTTACGAATGAGAGAAATATGAGAACTAATGTAGCGACTCACAATGTACATTTAGAGTACAGATGTTATATTGATATGAAGGATTATGAAGTCTAGTTGGGTTTATGTACTGGAAACCAAAAAAATTAAAATATTTAGTGACTAATTTCCTCTTGAATGCAAAGTTCCGTCTGGTATTAACGTTAATATAATATGTACTGTAAAACTTAGTTTCCTCTTACAAAGTCAGTCAGCAAATCCAAAAATACTGGGACAGTGGTAACTTCCATCCCTGTACTTCCAGTGTCTGTGTGTCTATATTTCTCTTTTGGAATCTGTATTCCCGGATTCTTATAAACTTCCTTCTTTCAAGAGGCAGGGAAGATAGACTGGAACAATATTTCCATCGCGCTCCTTCCAGTGTCTAGACTGATATTTTGATTTCTGTATTACGGAATTCTTATGGCCTTTCTTCATCTAAAGGGCAAGGCAGTTTTTCCTTCAAGATTTCTAATATCCATAATTTTTCTCTGCTTTTATCAATTTATATGATTAAAAGCTAAATGCATATTTCGGGCATTGACGACCGTCATTGCCTAGACAGTTATTTGAAGAAACGAACTGATTAATTCATTTTTTCGTATTTGTTCTTTAACCTCTTAAGGTCCTGGCTAATCCTAGTGGATTACTGCGTGAGGGAGGACGGTCTGTCCCAGGACATAAAGACGACTCCTTAACCCTTTCGCAGTGGCAGTGACACGAGCGGGAAGAGCAAAAATGGTTATGCTTCTGTTTGTTCCAAGACGCATATACTGTATACTGTATCTCCGGCAGGTTTCAAGGTAGACCCCTCAGTTTTGTTTCATTTTGCAGCTGATTACATATTCTATAAGTAATCTTTTTTTTGACGTTTGGATACGTTCATATACGTCATCCGTAAGTGAAGGACTTAAATGTGGATGACGTTCTTACACGTCATCGGTGAGAGAAAGGGTTAAGTTTTGAAGACTTTCATCCGCGAAGACAGTCAGCCGTCACTTTGTTGGATGTTCTTTAATATTGCGTCAAGAACGCATAGCTTGTTCTGTAGTACAAAAGAAAAGGCACATTACACGGGTTGCAATTCATCTGCAGATGATTTTATCAATGACTTTTACGATTTATGCGAAATTCGATGAGGTTTTCGTTAGCACTTGTATTTGTAATATTGTTTTATTGTCTCCTTTTATTCCGAATGTTTACAGCAAGGGTTTCTTAACTTTGTCTCGGTATATATTTTTCTTTTTGGTTTTACTGTAAAGGAAAACTATTGTGCCGGCTTTATCTGTCCGTCTGCATTTTATTCTATCCGCACTTTTTTCTGTCCGCACTTTTTCTTTCCGCCCTCAGATCTTAAAAACTGCTGAGGCTAGAGGGCTGCAAATTGGGATCTTGATCATCCACCCTCCAGTCATCAAACATACCAAATTGCAGCCCTCTAGCCTCCTCAGTAGTTTTTATTTTATTTAAGGTTAAAGTTAGCCATAATCGTGCTTCTGGCAACAATATAGGATAGGCCACCACCGTGGGCCGCGGCTCATACAGCATTATACCGAGACCACCGAAAGATAGATCTATTTTTGGTGGCCTTGATCATACGCTGTAGCGGTTGTACAGAAAACTCGATTGCGCCGAAGAAACTTCGACACATTATTTGCTTATTGTTTTTGTTTATTGTCACAATAAAAACCAATAAGAGCCAGTTTTCCAGCTACTTAACATCTGACCCATCGCTCATTCTATGGAGGATCGCCTTTTGCAATTAATACCCAGGAAATGTTTTCAGATTTGCACGTAATCCCAAATAGAACAATATGCATGAAAGAAAGACGTTACAAATTCAGTGTCATACCGCAAAAAAATCATCTGTTACAAAACCAGATTCATATGTTGGGATCAGTATCTTGTGTGTGTGTGTGTGTGTGTGAGTGTGTATGAGAATAAAAAAAAATATAAAAATAACCAATTTTTTAAAACACGCTCTTATTGAAATGCACTAAAAAGTGAAAAAATAATTTTTTGAGACACACCAGGATTTTCTTACAATCAATCATGTCTATAAAAATAAAAGCGTGGGCCCCAAACATGGAAGGAAATGCTACAAGAAAAGAAATATATTTTTTTATTCCTTGTAGGATTTCCTTCCATGTTTGGCGCCCACGCTTCTATTTTTGTAAACATAATTGATTGTGAGAAAATCCTGGTGTGCCTCTAAAAGTTATTTTTCACTTTTTAGTGCATTTTGATAAAAGCGTGTTTTAAAAAATTGTTTTTTTTATATATTTTTTATTGGATAATTTTTAGTTTTGACAGAAATTGTAATCGATTTATGGTTCTAGCTAACGAAATTGATATCCTTTCGACCCGAAGAAGGTTTGAAAAATCCTAAACGTTATTTACGAAGTCAAAGAAGTTGTGAAGAATCCGAAGAATTTCATACAAGTCTTGAGATACTGGGAGAGGTTACTGTAGGGTCACTAGAGGTCACTGCTGACCTACTGATCATGTTAGGTTGTACCGTCACCGGGATTGAGTAGCCATGCAAAATTTCAAGTCCACCGGACGAAGGGAACAGGCCGAAAATTGAATTACAAGATTTGACCAAGACAAACAAACCAACAGACAAAAAAGCAAGGTAAATAAAAGCGTATAAAAAATTAAATAAAACCTACTTCACCGAAGGCGTGAGGATGCGTCAAAAAACTCTCATTCTAGCGTGACAGTACGAAAGTATTAGACGACAAATGATGGCACCGTCATTATCGTTATCAATTACCAAAGCACAGGTGAAGCCAGGTAAAGAATAGGTGTTTGTGTGTTAGACCGGAAAGTTGTGGCGCCTTTTTCCGTTCGTCCGTGACGTCTTAACTGCGTAATCCTAATATTCTCTCGCTCTCAAGTCTTCATTACATTTGTTAAGAAGAGGAATTCTCATAATATGTTACTCTCGAGCACGAAGAAGATGGTAAGAAGAAGAAGACGAAGAAGAAGAATTCAATCACAGGTAACAGCGAACCAGAGTTGGAGCTAATTGAATGTCTCTGGCCTTTTTTTAGGTAAATATACCACAAGGAGTTAAATGTATTTATGAAAGATTGCTCAAAAATGAATATCTGCCAGTTCCTTTATTTGTTTGAGGAAGGTTTATTTAATAATAAGTCGATATGCATAAGATTGTTTTTTTTTTTTTGCTTAATATTAATGTCATATTGCTACTGTTGTTGATTGAGGTTAATATTCCATTTATATTCAATAAAGAGTGATGTACGTATGTGTGTATGTAAATATGCAATTGAGTGATATGCATGGATATGCTACTTTTATTACCTTGTCGTCATATTTCATACGACTATTTATATATTATCTCTCTCTCTCTCTCTCTCTCTCTCTCTCTCTCTCTCTCTCTCTCTCTCTCTCTCTCTCTCTATCTATATCTCTCTATCTCTATATATATATATATATATATATATATATATATATATATATATATATATATATATATATATATATATATATATCCATATATACACACAAAGTTACATATATATATATATATATATATATATATATATATATATATATATATATACATACATATATATATATATATATATATATATATATATATATATATATATATATATATATATATATATATATATATAAATATATACATATATATATATATCATACATACATATACTCATATACACATATATATTGTCATAAACTAGGATGTCTTGGTTGGGGAGAAATTGAAACAAGGTTTATATTGATGCTGCCACGAAACCAAGAAAGCCCAGCTTATGAGCAAAAGGAAAAAGTTATTTGAAAACTTACCTCAGATTTTCCCTGATTACAAGTGAATGAGAAGGTTGCCATTTGGGAATTAGAACTCTTTTACAAATTTACAGGGGTTTATTTAAAGAGACTTAGCAAGTAAACAATGAGACAACAAAACAAGCTGATAACTGATGGGCAGACTCACTAATAGAACACATGGAACAATAATACTATGATTGGCAACAAGCCAGCTGATTAATAAGGGGGCCAACATGCAATACAATTAATCCAATGCTAATAATAATATTTAGTCTTGCCCTAATTACACGAAATAGTCTCAAATGATGGAACTCCATAGGATGTGAAAATAATTCATATAAACATTTTCGGGCCACTGACGGATTTGCTATCGACTGCGACCAGGAATTTTCAGGTGGGGTGGCAGGCTGAATAATGGGGGCACGGAGTGCTATAGGGACGCTTGTCTCTCCTGAAAGAGATGTCCCAGATTAACCACGGAAAACACACAGGAGGAAATGGAGTCCCCCTTATAAATGGGGATACTTACACAATTAAATATTAACCACTACGTAGCCCAGCAGATAATTATGATGAAAACATGTAGGCACAATGGAAATCGTAATTGATTGGACTTTAACACAAGCACACGTACTCGCACAAAGAGAAAATTAACACTTGTATTGCTTAGCCTAAATAGCCCTTAAATTGCACTGGGGGAGGGATAGTTGATAATTATCACGGGATCTTTACTTAAATTCAAGGCACATTTATGACGAGATATGGGAGGCAGGCAGGACTCTTACAAAGGAGGATTGCTTTGTGGAGGACGGAGTTAAAGTTTAAAGAAATGGAATTTTAAGGAGTTTAAGTAAAAGGGGGAAGGGCTGGTTTACTGACTATTTGTGATGGGCAAACCTTGTCTGATAATTGTGGCGCCAACAGTCATCTCAGCTGTCCGTCGATGGTAGTTCAACCAGCGTGAACGGAGGAGAGGGGGCGATAGATGCACCCGGTTCTGAGATGAGAAAACTTCTGTCTTTCCCAAAGCTAGCTGCGTCTTGTGGGGGCTCAGCGTTAGTCCGACATCCCTGCAAATATGTCAAGAGAACCACCAAAGAGGGCAGAGGAAAAGCACACTTAGGATTAGGTGCTTTAAGATTAAAATCCTACCTGGTCCCTAGTTTTAAATGGCCTATTTGACCTTCCCTACACTTAAATGCTCCCACATCACGTGATGGGGGTGAAAAGGGGGGTTTCATTGTTCCCCGGATCGAACAATTTTAGGGGGTAAGTAGGCCTAGCTCCTCACGGGTGCTAATGGCTATTATCTGGTTCAAATATTCTCACGGCTACAACCTGCCAAATTTTCCCGGCCTGACAGTCAAATGAATAGCGAATTATTTCCAAATAAATGATACACGGAAATCTACAGGAGGGAGGGATGTATATATGACAATATATATATATATATATATATATATATATATAATATATATATATATATATATATATATATATATATTATATATATATATATATATATATATATATATATATATATATATATATATATATATATATATATATTATATGTCATTAGGCTGATGAGTTTAATTATTAATTTATATACTGTATTTATATTATTATGTGGGCATATTTATATTATTACGTGACATCTTGTTTTACCTAAGACCCACGTAATCCTTTCAATTAAGGCTGAAAGTTACCAAAAAAGACAGACAGTTCACATAATTAGATCAATCGCCAGTTGAGACTCGGTTACTGAATATATCGGTTTATTCTGAATACATGAATTAAATCAACAACTTTACTCAAACAACTAGTTCAGCAAAAGAGAATAAAAGTTAACTAGGATTTTATGGGAGCTAATAACAGCTCCAACTTCGTCCCACTTCGGACACAAGATATTTCAACATAAATTAGTGGATGACACAATGGCTGGGGGCCTCTTGTGATGTATCTGTATGCAATTTCAAGTGTGTGAATTGAGGACAGTGGAAGCTACTCCATCTCCAAACAAGATATGGCCAGGTTGCAAGGCATGCCCAATTCTGGAAGAGACATATCCAGATAACAATTCGATATCAAAGACCTCTCACTTACCATTAATTGACTGCAAGGGATAAATTTTAGATCAAGAATATTACGTTAACACAATGGACTATAATTTATGCAATCACACTAGGCAACAATAATTGTACTTCATATATTTGACGTCATAAATGGGATATGGTTTTACTAGGATTTTCCTTAGTCAGTGACTGTTTAAGAAAGAGGGAAACTTGAAACATGAAACAATAGTGTTAGGACCAAAGGAAAGAACTGGGAGTAAATGTCATCTTCAGACTTATCGCTGGAGTAGATAATGCAGTGATCAGTTGCATCAGAAGCCCTGGGTCCGTTGAAATGCAGTTTCCCCAGCTGTTAAAAAAATGGGGGAGAACAAAGGGGAGACTAAGAGAGATGCTTGGGTGTGTGGTCTCTATGAAGGATGCCTCCAGACTGCCTTGAGCTTGGTCAAAAGATGTGGGTGCTTGCTTGAAAGACTCCTCTCCCAGATCTCCTTGGCTGGCCGCAGGTAGCACCTGAAAAATGAGAAAAATCTTTCCCGCACAAAGGTCATAGAAAAGTGAGCTTAAGGTACAATCTAGCTAAGGGTGGTCCTAGCAAAACCTACCCCACTCGTAAATGCCTCTAAACTAAACTTCCTAACCCCTCCTGACAGTTGGTGCTTCTGGAAAAACAACCCTGCTCGCTTGCTTTGGTTTTTTCTTTTTATATTCCTACTAAATCAAGGAAGAGAGGTTGAACAGGAATATTTACAATAATATATATATATATATAATATATAATATATATATATATATATATATATATATATATATATATATATATATATATGTATATATATATATATATATATATATATATATATATATATATATATATATATATATATATATATATATATATATATATATATATATATATATATATATATATATATATATATATATATATATATATATATATATATATATATATATATATATTTATATATGTGTGTGTATGTATAACTGAATCACGAAAATATGGGCGTGATGAATACATAAAGACAAAATCCATGAAGGAAGGAGAAACACTGGGGTGCTGCGAGTCCTTTCAATTGTAGTCCTTTACATAGCAGACTCAGTATTTCTCTTCCCTTCATGGATTTTTGTATTTTTTATTTTATATATATATATATATATATATATATATATATATATATTATATATAAATATTTATAATCTTACAAATATTTATCGACCTCTCCTCCTTGATTTAGTAGAAATATAAAAAAAACAAAGAAAAGAAAGTACCAAAACTTTCTCTTTGTAAGCAGTTTAGGGAGGCAAGCCAGGGAGCTGGCTGTTTTTCAAAAACACCAACCATCATTGAAGGATTTGAAGTTTAGTTTACGGATCTATTCAACAGGGTAGGTTTTACCAGGGCCACCTTTAGTTAGCATGTACCTTAAGCTCACTTTTCTATGACCTTCATACTGCAGAGTTTTTTGTCATTTTTCAGGTTATCCTCAGGCCATTTA